>NW_027512417.1:300000-524531 GCF_048772815.1 Callospermophilus lateralis | reverse complement strand
GTTTGTGCTAGCTTCTTGAAACTTGACAAAATACTGTAGTTCTACGTTCTATCTCTAAGGTTTGTTTCCTCTTGATGTAGCCTAATGCAGGGACTGGCGAATAACACTTTTATTGAAAGGGGTTGCCAAACTTCCAAAAACTAGAGTCTTCTGAAATCTCAATATATATTTTTTCATCCAATCTTCATGATACTTTCAAGTAATGATCAGTACACCATTCCCACTTGGATGCCCAAGTTTTGTTCTTCTAGGTTGAAGCATTCGTTTGCAGGAACAGTTTGAATTTTTAGGTTTCACTCTGTTTTCTCCTATATTGACAAATGTAGTTCAAACTCTAAATCATACACGGTTTGGGCTAGCTTCTTGAAACTTGACACAATAAAGTAGTTCTACATTCTATCCCAAAGGTTTGTTTCCTCTTGATGTAGCCTAAAGCAGGGACTGGCGAATAACACTTACAATGACAGGCGTTGTTAGGCTGCCAAAAAACTAGAGTCTCCTGAAATCTCAACACATATTTTTTTTCCGACCTTAATGATACTTTCAAGTAATGAGCAGTACACCAATCAAACTTGGATGCCCAAGTTTCGTTCTCCTAGGTTGATGCATTCGTTTGCAGTAACAGTTTGAATTTCTAGGTTTCACTCTGTTTTCTCCTTATTGACAGATGCAGCTAGAACTCTAAATCAAACACGGTTTGTGCTAGCTTCTTGAAACTTGACACAATAAACTAGTTCTACGTTCTATCTCTAAGGTTTGTTTCCTCTTGATGTAGCCTAAAGCAGGGAATGGCGAATAACACTTACAATGAAAGGCGTTGTTAGGCTGCCAAAAAACTAGAGTCTTCTGAAATCTCAACACATATTTTTTTCCGACCTTAATGATACTTTCAAGTAATGAGCAGTACACCAATCAAACTTGGATGCCCAAGTTTCGTTCTCCTAGGTTGATGCATTCGTTTGCAGTAACAGTTTGAATTTCTAGGTTTCACTCTGTTTTCTCTATATTGACAGATGCAGCTAGAACTCTAAATCAAACACGGTTTGTGCTAGCTTCATGAAACTTGACACAATAAAGTAGTGCTACGTTCTATCTCTAAGGTTTGTTTCCTCTTGATGTAGCCTAAAGCAGGGACTGGCGAATAACACAATGAGAGGCGTTGTTAGGCTGCCAAAAAACTAGAGTCTCCTGAAATCTCAACACATATTTTTTTCCGACCTTAATGATACTTTCAAGTAATGATCAGTACACCATTCCCACTTGGATGCCCAAGTTTTGTTCTTCTAGGTTGAAGCATTCGTTTGCAGGAACAGTTTGAATTTTTAGGTTTCACTCTGGTTTCTCCTATATTGACAGATGCAGTTAGAACTTTATATCAAACACGGTTAGTGCTAGCTACTTGAAACATGACACAATAAAGTAGTTCTACGTTCTATCCCTAAGGTTTGTTTCCTCTTGATGTAGCCTTAAGCAGAGACTGGCGAATAACACATTCAATGAAAGGCGTTGTTAGGCTGCCAAAAAACTACAGTCTCCTGAAATCTCATCATATATTTTTTCTTCCGACCTTCATGATACTTTCAAGTAATGAGCAGTGCACCAATCAAACTTGGATGCCCAAGTTTCGTTCTCCTAGGTTGAAGCATTCGTTTGCAGAAACAGTTTGAATTTTTAGGTTTCACACTGTTTTGTCCTATATTGACAGATGCAGCTAGAACTCTAAATCAAACACGGTTTGTGCTGGGTTCTTGAAACTTGACACAATAAAGTAGTTCTACGTTCTATCTCTAAGGTTTGTTTCCTCTTGATGTAGCCTAAAGCAGGGACTGGCGAATAACACTTATATTGAAAGGGGTTGCCAAACTTTCAAAAAACTAGAGTCTCCTGAAATCTCAACATATATTTTTTCATCCAATCTTCATGATACTTTCAAGTAATGATCAGTACACCATTCCCACTTGGATGCCCAAGTTTTGTTCTTCTAGGTTGAAGCATTCGTTTGCAGGAACAGTTTGAATTTTTAGGTTTCACTCTGGTTTCTCCTATATTGACAAATGTAGTTCAAACTCTAAATCATACACGGTTTGGGCTAGCTTCTTGAAACTTGACACAATAAAGTAGTTCTACATTCTATCCCAAGGGTTTGTTTCCTCTTGATGTAGACTTCAGCACAGACTGGCGAATAACACTTAAAATGACAGGCATTGTTAGGCTGCCAAAAAACTAGAGTCTCCTGAAATCTCAACACATATTTTTTTTTCCGACCTTAATGATACTTTCAAGTAATGAGCAGTACACCAATCAAACTTGGATGCCCAAGTTTCGTTCTCCTAGGTTGATGCATTCGTTTGCAGTAACAGTTTGAATTTCTAGGTTTAACTCTGTTTTCTCCTTTATTGACAGATGCAGCTAGAACTCTAAATCAAACACGGTTTGTGCTAGCTTCTCGAAACTTGACACAATAAAGTAGTTCTACGTTCTATCTCTAAGGTTTGTTTCCTCTTGATGTAGCCTAAAGCAGGGACTGGCGAATAACACTTATATTGAAAGGGGTTGCCAAACTTTCAAAAAACTAGAGTCTCCTGAAAT
Organism: Callospermophilus lateralis; assembly: GCF_048772815.1. Classification (NCBI taxonomy): domain Eukaryota; kingdom Metazoa; phylum Chordata; class Mammalia; order Rodentia; family Sciuridae; genus Callospermophilus; species Callospermophilus lateralis. The sequence goes on along the minus strand of NW_027512417.1, from coordinate 521,942 downwards.
CTCAACATATATTTTTTCATCCAATCTTCATGATACTTTCAAGTAATGATCAGTACACCATTCCCACTTGGATGCCCAAGTTTTGTTCTTCTAGGTTGAAGCATTCGTTTGCAGGAACAGTTTGAATTTTTAGGTTTCACTCTGTTTTCTCCTATATTGACAAATGTAGTTCAAACTCTAAATCATACACGGTTTGGGCTAGCTTCTTGAAACTTGACACAATAAAGTAGTTCTACATTCTATCCCTAAGGTTTGTTTCCTCTTGATGTAGCCTTCAGCACAGACTGGCGAATAACACTTACAATGACAGTCGTTGTTAGGCTGCCAAAAAACTAGAGTCTCCTGAAATCTCAACACATATTTTTTTCGGACCTTAATGATACTTTCAAGTAATGAGCAGTACACCAATCAAACTTGGATGCCCAAGTTTCGTTCTCCTAGGTTGATGCATTCGTTTGCAGTAACAGTTTGAATTTCTAGGTTTCACTCTGTTTTCTCCTATATTGACAGATGCAGCTAGAACTCTAAATCAAACACGGTTTGTGCTAGCTTCTTGAAACTTGACACAATAAAGTAGTGCTACGTTCTATCTCTAAGGTTTGCTTCCTCTTGATGTAGCCTAAAGCAGGGACTGGCGAATAACACTTACAATGAGAGGCGTTGTTAGGCTGCCAAAAAACTAGAGTCTCCTGAAATCTCAACACATATTTTTTTCCGACCTTAATGATACTTTCAAGTAATGAGCAGTACACCAATCAAACTTGGGTGCCCAAGTTTCGTTCTCCTAGGTTGATGCATTCTTTTGCAGTAACAGTTTGAATTTCTAGGTTTCACTCTGTTTTCTCCTATATTGACAGATGCAGCTAGAACTCTAAATCAAACACGGTTTGTGCTAGCTTCTTGAAACTTGACACAATAAAGTAGTGCTACGTTCTATCTCTAAGGTTTGCTTCCTCTTGATGTAGCCTAAAGCAGGGACTGGCGAATAACACTTACAATGAGAGGCGTTGTTAGGCTGCCAAAAAACTAGAGTCTCCTGAAATCTCAACACATATTTTTTTCCGACCTTAATGATACTTTCAAGTAATGAGCAGTACACCAATCAAACTTGGGTGCCCAAGTTTCGTTCTCCTACGTTGAAGCATTCGTTTGCAGTAACAGTTTGAATTTCTAGTTTTCACTCTGTTTTCTCCTATATTGACAGATGCAGCTAGAACTCTAAATCAAACACGGTTTGTGCTAGGTTCTCGAAACTTGACACAATAATATAGTTCTACGTTCTATATCTAAGGTTTCTTTCCTCTTGATGTAGCCTTCAGCACAGACTGGCGAATAACACTTACAAATGAAAGGCGTTATTAGGCTGCCAAAAAACCAGAGTCTCCTGAAATCTCAACACATATTTTTTTCCGACCTTAATGATACTTTCAAGTAATGAGCAGTACACCAATCAAACTTGGATGCCCAAAGTTTCGTCCTCCTAGGTTGATGCATCGTTTGCAGTAACAGTTTGAATTTCTAGGTTTCACTCTGTTTTTCTCCTATATTGACAGATGCAGCTAGAACTCTAAATCAAACACGGTTTGTGCTAGCTTCTTGAAACTTGACAAAATAAAGTAGTTCTACGTTCTATCTCTAAGGTTTGTTTCCTCTTGATGTAGCCTAAAGCAGGGACTGGCGAATAACACTTATATTGAAAGGGGATGCCAAACTTTCAAAAAACTAGAGTCTCCTGAAATCTCAACATATATTTTTTCATCCAATCTTCATGATACATTCAAGTAATGATCAGTACACCATTCCCACTTGGATGCCCAAGTTTTGTTCTTCTAGGTTGAATCATTCGTTTGCAAGAACAGTTTGAATTTTTAGGTTTTCACTCTGTTTTCTCCTTTATTGACAGATGCAGTTAGAACTTTAAATCAAACACGGTTTGTGCTAGCTACTTGAAACATGACACAAAAAAGTAGTTCTACGTTCTATCTCTAAGGTTTGTTTCCTCTTGATTTAGCCTTAAGCAGAGACTGGCGAATAACACATTCAATGAAAGGCGTTGTTAGGCTGCCAAAAAACTACAGTCTCCTGAAATCTCATCATATATTTTTTCTTCCGACCTTCATGATACTTTCAAGTAATGAGCAGTGCACCAATCAAACTTGGATGCCCAAGTTTCGTTCTCCTAGGTTGAAGCATTGGTTTACAGAAACAGTTTGAATTTTTAGGTTTCACACTGTTTTGTCCTATATTGACAGATGCAGTTCGAACTCTAAATCAAACACGGTTTGTGCTAGCTTCTTGAAACTTGACAAAATACTGTAGTTCTACGTTCTATCTCTAAGGTTTGTTTCCTCTTGATGTAGCCTAATGCAGGGACTGGCGAATAACACTTTTATTGAAAGGGTTGCCAAACTTCCAAAAACTGGAATCTTCTGAAATCTCAACATATGTTTTTTCATCCAATCTTCATGATACTTTCAAGTAATGATCAATACACCAATCCCACTTGGATGCTCAAGTTTCATTCTCCTACGTTGAAGCATTCGTTTTGCAGTAACAGTTTGAATTTTTAGGTTTCACTCTGTTTTCTCCTATATTGACAAATTTAGTTCAAACTCTAAATCATACACGGTTTGGGCTAGCTTCTTGAAACTTGACACAATAAAGTAGTTCTACATTCTATCCCTAAGGTTTGTTTCCTCTTGATGTAGCCTTCAGCACAGACTGGCGAATAACACTTACAATGAAAGGCGTTGTTAGGCTGCCAAAAAACTAGAGTATCCTGAAATTCTCAACACATATTTTTTTTCCGACCTTAATGATACTTTCAAGTAATGAGGAGTACACCAATCAAACTTGGATGCCCAAGTTTCGTTCTCCTAGGTTGATGCATTCGTTTGCAGTAACAGTTTGAATTTCTAGGTTTCACTCTGTTTTCTTCTATATATACAGATGCAGCTAGAACTCTAAATCAAACACGGTTTGTGCTAGCTTCTTGAAACTTGACACAATAAAGTAGTTCTACCTTCTATCTCTAAGGTTTGTTTCCTCTTGATGTAGCCTAAAGCAGGGACTGGCGAATAACACTTATATTGAAAGGGGTTCCAAACTTTCAAAAAACTAGAGTCTCCTGAAATCTCAACATATATTTTTTCATCCAATCTTCATGATACTTTCAAGTAATGATCAGTACAACATTCCCACTTGGATGCCAAGTTTTGTTCTTCTAGGTTGAAGCATTCGTTTGCAGGAACAGTTTTGAATTTTTAGGTTTCACTCTGGTTTCTCCTATATTGACAAATGTAGTTCAAACTCTAAATCATACACGGTTTGGGCTAGCTTCTTGAAACTTGACACAATAAAGTAGTTCTACATTCTATCCCAAGGGTTTGTTTCTCTCTTGATGTAGCCTTCAGCACAGACTGGCGAATAACACTTACAATGACAGGCGTTGTTAGGCTGCCAAAAACTAGAGTCTCCTGAAATCTCAACACATATTTTTTTCCGACCTTAATGATTCTTTCAAGTAATGAGCAGTACACCAATCAAACTTGGATGCCCAAGTTCGTTCTCATAGGTTGATGCATTCGTTTCCAGTAACAGTTGAATTTCTAGGTTTCACTCTGTTTTCTCCTTTATTGACAGAGGCAGCTAGAACTCTAAATCAAACACGGTTTGTGCTAGCTTCTCGAAACTTGACACAATAAAGTAGTTCAACATTCTATCTCTAAGGTTTGTTTCCTCTTGATGTAGCCTAAAGCAGGGACTGGCGAATAACACTTATATTGAAAGGGGTTGAAAACTTTCAAAAAACTAGAGTCTCCTGAAATCTCAACATATATTTTTTCATCCAGTCTTCATGATACTTTCAAGTAATGATCAGTACACCATTCCCAATTGGATGCCCAAGTTTTGTTCTTCTAGGTTGAAGCATTCGTTTGCAGAACAGTTTGAATTTTTAGGTTTCACTCTGTTTTCTCCTATATTGACAAATGTAGTTCCAACTCTAAATCATACACGGTTTGGGCTAGCTTCTTGAAACTTGACACAATAAAGTAGTTCTACATTCTATCCCTAAGGTTTGTTTCCTCTTGATGTAGCCTTCAGCACAGACTGGCGAATAACACTTACAATGACAGGCGTTGTTAGGCTGCCAAAAAACTAGAGTCTCCTGAAATCTCAACACATAATTTTTTTCCGACCTTAATGATACTTTCAAGCAATGAGCAGTACACCAATCAAACTTGGATGTTCAAGTTTCGTTCTCCTAGGTTGATGCATTCGTTTGCAGTAACAGTTTGAATTTCTAGGTTTCACTCTGTTTTCTCCTTTATTGACAGATGCAGCTAGAACTCTAAATCAAACACGGTTTGTTCTAGCTCTTGAAACTTGACACAATAAAGTAGTTCTACGTTCTATCTCTAAGGTTTGTTTCCTCTTGATGTAGCCTAAAGCAGGGAATGGCGAATAACACTTACAATGAAAGGCGTTGTTAGGCTGCCAAAAAACTAGAGTCTCCTGAAATCTCAACACATATTTTTTTCCGACCTAATGATATACTTTCAAGTAATGAGCAGTACACCAATCAAACTTGGATGCCCAAGTTTCGTTCTCCTAGGTTGATGCATTCGTTTGCAGTAACAGTTTGAATTTCTAGGTTTCACTCTGTTTTCTCCTATATTGACAGATGCAGCTAGAACTCTAAATCAAACACGGTTTGTGCTAGCTTCTCGAAACTTGACACAATAAAGTAGTGCTACGTTCTATCTCTAAGGTTTGTTTCCTCTTGATGTAGCCTAAAGCAGGGACTGGCGAATAACACTTACAATGAGAGGCGTTGTTAGGCTGCCAAAAACTAGAGTCTCCTGAAATCTCAACACCTATTTTTTTCCGACCTTAATGATACTTTCAAGTAATGAGCAGTACACCAATCAAACTTGGATGCCCAAGTTTCGTTCTCCTAGGTTGATGCATTCGTTTGCAGTAACAGTTTGAATTTCTAGGTTTCACTCTGTTTTCTCCTATATTGACAGATGCAGTTAGAACTCTAAATCAAACACGGTTTGTGCTAGCTTCTTGAAACTTGACACAATAAAGTAGTTCTATGTTCTATCTCTAAGGTTTGTTTCCTCTTGATGTAGCCTAAAGCAGGGACTGGTGAATAACACTTACAATGAGAGGCGTTGTTAGGCTGCCAAAAAACTAGAATCTCCTGAAATCTCAACACATATTTTTTCCGACCTTAATGATACTTTCAAGTAATGATCAGTACACCATTCCCACTTGGATGCCCAAGTTTTGTTCTTCTAGTTTGAAGCATTCGTTTGCAGAAACAGTTTGAATTTTTAGGTTTCACACTGTTTTGTCCTATATTGACAGATGCAGTTCGAGCTCTAAATCAAACACGGTTTGTGCTAGCTTCTTGAAACTTGACAAAATACTGTAGTTCTACGTTCTATCTCTAAGGTTTGTTTCCTGTTGATGTAGCCTAATGCAGGGACTGGCGAATAACATTTTATTGAAAGGGGTTGCCAAACTTCCAAAAACTAGAGTCTTCTGAAATCTCAACATATATTTTTCATCCAATCTTCATGATACTTTCAAGTAATGATCAGTACACCAATCCCACTTGGATGCTCAAGTTTCATTCTCCTACGTGGAAGCATTCATTTGCAGTAACAGTTTGAATTTTTAGGTTTCACTCTGTTTTCTCCTATGTTGACAGATGCAGTTAGAACTTTAAATCATACACGGTTTGGGCTAGCTTCTTGAAACTTGACACAATAAAGTAGTTCTACATTCTATCCCTAAGGTTTGTTTCCTCTTGATGTAGCCTTCAGCACAGACTGGCGAATAACACTTACAATGAAAGGCGTTGTTAGGCTGCCAAAAAACTAGAGTATTCTGAAATCTCAACACATATTTTTTTTCCGACCTTAATGATACTTTCAAGTAATGAGCAGTACACCAATCAAACTTGGATGCCCAAGTTTCGTTCTCCTAGGTTGATGCAGTCGTTTGCAGTAACAGTTTGAATTTCTAGGTTTCACTCTGTTTTCTCCTATATTGACAGATGCAGCTAGAACTCTAAATCAAACACGGTTTGTGCTAGCTTCTTGAAACTTGACACAATAAAGTAGTTCTACGTTCTATCTCTAAGGTTTGTTTCCTCTTGATGTAGCCTAATGCAGGGACTGGCGAATAACACTTTTATTGAAAGGGGTTGTTAAACTTCCAAAACTAGAATCTTCTGAAATCTCAACATATGTTTTTTCATCCAATCTTCATGATACTTTCAAGTAATGATCAATACACCAATCCCACTTGGATGCTCAAGTTTCATTCTCCTACGTTGAAGCATTCGTTTGCAGTAACAGTTTGAATTTTTAGGTTTCACTCTGTTTTCTCCTATATTGACAAATTTAGTTCAAACTCTAAATCATACCACGGTTTGGGGCTAGCTTCTTGAAACTTGACACAATAAAGTAGTTCTACATTCTATCCCTAAGGTTTGTTTCCTCTTGATGTAGCCTTCAGCACAGACTGGCGAATAACACTTACAATGAAAGGCGTTGTTAGGCTGCCAAAAAACTAGAGTATCCTGAAATCTCAACACATATTTTTTTTCCGACCTTAATGATACTTTCAAGTAATGAGGAGTACACCAATCAAACTTGGATGCCCAAGTTTCGTTCTCCTAGGTTGATGCATTCGTTTGCAGTAACAGTTTGAATTTCTAGGTTTCATTCTGTTTTCTTCTATATATACAGATGCAGCTAGAACTCTAAATCAAACACGGTTTGTGCTAGCTTCTTGAAACTTGACACAATAAAGTAGTTCTACCTTCTATCTCTAAGGTTTTGTTTCCTCTTGATGTAGCCTAAAGCAGGGACTGGCGAATAACACTTATATTGAAAGGGGTTCCCAAACTTTCAAAAAACTAGAGTCTCCTGAAATCTCAACATATATTTTTTCATCCAATCTTCATGATACTTTCAAGTAATGATCAGTACAACATTCCCACTTGGATGCCCAAGTTTTGTTCTTCTAGGTTGAAGCATTCGTTGCAGGAACAGTTTGAATTTTTAGGTTTCACTCTGGTTTCTCCTATATTGACAAATGTAGTTCAAACTCTAAATCATACACGGTTTGGGCTAGCTTCTTGAAACTTGACACAATAAAGTAGTTCTACATTCTATCCCAAAGGTTTGTTTCCTCTTGATGTAGCCTTCAGCACAGACTGGCGAATAACACTTACAATGACAGGCGTTGTTAGGCTGCCAAAAAACTAGAGTCTCCTGAAATCTCAACACATATTTTTTTCCGACCTTAATGATACTTTCAAGTAATTGAGCAGTACACCAATCAAACTTGGATGCCCAAGTTTCGTTCTCCTAGGTTGATGCATTCGTTTGCAGTAACAGTTTGAATTTCTAGGTTTCACTCTGTTTTCTCCTTTATTGACAGAGGCAGCTAGAACTCTAAATCAAACACGGTTTGTGCTAGCTTCTCGAAACTTGACACAATAAAGTAGTTCAACGTTCTATCTCTAAGGTTTGTTTCCTCTTGATGTAGCCTAAAGCAGGGACTGGCGAATAACACTTATATTGAAAGGGGTTGAAAACTTTCAAAAAACTAGAGTCTCCTGAAATCTCAACATATATTTTTTCATCCAATCTTCATGATACTTTCAAGTAATGACCAGTACACCATTCCCACTTGGATGCCCAAGTTTTGTTCTTCTAGGTTGAAGCATTCTTTTGCAGGAACAGTTTGAATTTTCAGGTTTCACTCTGTTTTCTCCTATATTGACAAATGTAGTTCAAACTCTAAATCATACACGGTTTGGGCTAGCTTCTTGAAACTTGACACAATAAAGTAGTTCTACATTCTATCCCTAAGGTTTGATTCCTCTTGATGTAGCCTTCAGCACAGACTGGCGAATAACACTTACAATGACAGGCGTTGTTAGGCTGCCAAAAAACTAGAGTCTCCTGAAATCTCAACACATATTTTTTTCCGACCTTAATGATACTTTCAAGTAATGAGCAGTACACCAATCAAACTTGGATGCCCAAGTTTCGTTCTCCTAGGTTGATGCATTCGTTTGCAGTAACAGTTTGAATTTCTAGGTTTCACTCTGTTTTCTCCTATATTGACAGATGCAGCTAGAACTCTAAATCAAACACGGTTTGTGCTACCTTCTTGAAACTTGACACAATAAAGTAGTGCTACGTTCTATCTCTAAGGTTTGTTTCCTCTTGATGTAGCCTAAAGCAGGGACTGGCGAATAACACATACAATGAGAGGCGTTGTTAGGCTGCCAAAAAACTAGAGTCTCCTGAAATCTCAACACATATTTTTTTCCGACCTTAATGATACTTTCAAGTAATGAGCAGTACACCAATCAAACTTGGATGCCCAAGTTTCGTTCTCCTAGGTTGATGCATTCGTTTGCAGTAACAGTTTGAATTTCTAGGTTTCACTCTGTTTTCTCCTATATTGACAGATGCAGTTAGAACTCTAAATCAAACACGGTTTGTGCTAGCTTCTTGAAACTTGACACAATAAAGTAGTTCTACGTTCTATCTCTAAGGTTTGTTTCCTCTTGATGTAGCCTAAAGCAGGGACTGGCGAATAACACTCATATTGAAAGGGGTTGCCAAACTTTCAAAAAACTAGAGTCTCCTGAAATCTCAACATATATTTTTTCATCCAATCTTCATGATACATTCAAGTAATGATCAGTACACCATTCCCACTTGGATGCCCAAGTTTTGTTCTTCTAGGTTGAAGCATTCGTTTGCAGGAATAGTTTGAATTTTTAGGTTTCACTCTGGTTTCTCCTATATTGACAGATGTAGTTAGAACTTTATATCAAACACGGTTTGTGCTAGCTACTTGAAACATGACACAATAAAGTAGTTCTACGTTCTATCCCTAAGGTTTGTTTCCTCTTGATGTAGCCTTAAGCAGAGACTGGTGAATAACACATTCAATGAAAGGCGTTGTTAGGCTGCCAAAAAACTACAGTCTCCTGAAATCTCATCATATATTTTTTCTTCCGACCTTCATGATACTTTCAAGTAATGAGCAGTGCACCAATCAAACTTGGATGCCCAAGTTTCGTTCTCCTAGGTTGAAGCATTCGTTTGCAGAAACAGTTTGAATTTTTAGGTTTCAAACTGTTTTGTCCTATATTGACAGATGCAGTTCGAACTCTAAATCAAACACGGTTTGTGCTAGCTTCTTGAAACTTGACAAAATACTGTAGTTCTACGTTCTATCTCTAAGGTTTGTTTCCTCTTGATGTAGCCTAATGCAGGGACTGGCGAATAACACTTTTATTGAAAGGGGTTGCCAAACTTCCAAAAACTAGAGTCTTCTGAAATCTCAACATATATTTTTTCATCCAATCTTCATGATACTTTCAAGTAATGATCAGTACACCAATCCCACTTGGATGCTCAAGTTTCATTCCCTACGTGGAAGCATTCGTTTGCAGTAACAGTTTGAATTTTTAGGTTTCACTCTGTTTTCTCCTATATTGACAAATTTAGTTCAAACTCTAAATCATACACGGTTTGGTCTAGCTTCTTGAAACTTGACACAATAAAGTAGTTCTACATTCTATCCCTAAGGTTTGTTTCCTCTTGATGTAGCCTTCAGCACAGACTGGCGAATAACACTTACAATGAAAGGCGTTGTTAGGCTGCCAAAAAACTAGAGTATCCTGAAATATCAACACATATTTTTTTCCGACCATAATGATACTTTCAAGTAATGAGCAGTACACCAATCAAACTTGGATGCCCAAGTTTCGTTCTCCTATGTTGATGCATTCGTTTGCAGTAACAGTTTGAATTTCTAGGTTTCACTCTGTTTTCTCCTATATTGACAGATGCAGCTAGAACTCTAAATCAAACACGGTTTGTGCTAGCTTCTTGAAACTTGACACAATAAAGTAGTTCTACGTTCTATCTCTAAGGTTTGTTTCCTCTTGATGTAGCCTAAAGCAGGGACTGGCGAATAACACTTATATTGAAAGGGGTTGCCAAACTTTCAAAAAACTAGAGTCTCCTGAAATCTCAACATATATTTTTTCATCCAATCTTCATGATACTTTCAAGTAATGATCAGTACACCATTCCCACTTGGATGCCCAAGATTTGTTCTTCTAGGTAGAAGCATTCGTTTGCAGGAACAGTTTGAATTTTTAGGTTTCACTCTGGTTTCTCCTATATTGACAAATGTAGTTCAAACTCTAAATCATACACGGTTTGGGCTAGCTTCTTGAAACTTGACACAATAAAGTAGTTCTACATTCTATCCCAAAGGTTTGTTTCCTCTTGATGTAGCCTTCAGCACAGACTGGCGAATAACACTTACAATGACAGGCGTTGTTAGGCTGCCAAAAACTAGAGTTTCCTGAAATCTCAACACATATTTTTTTTCCGACCTTAATGATACTTTCAAGTAATGAGCAGTAAACCAATCAAACTTGGATGCCCAAGTTTCGTTCTCCCAGGTTGATGCATTCGTTTGCAGTAACAGTTTGAATTTCTAGGTTTCACTCTGTTTTCTCCTTTATTGACAGAGGCAGCTAGAACTCTAAATCAAACACGGTTTGTGCTAGCTTCTCGAAACTTGACACAATAAAGTAGTTCTACGTTCTATCTCTAAGGTTTGTTTCCTCTTGATGTAGCCTAAAGCAGGGACTGGCGAATAACACTTATATTGAAAGGGGTTGAAAACTTTCAAAAAACTAGAGTCTCCTGAAATCTCAACATATATTTTTTCATCCAATCTTCATGATACTTTCAAGTAATGATCAGTACACCATTCCCACTTGGATGCCCAAGTTTTGTTCGTCTAGGTTGAAGCATTCGTTTGCAGGAACAGTTTGAATTTTTAGTTTTCACTCTGTTTTCTCCTATATTGACAAATGTAGTTCAAACTCTAAATCATACACGGTTTGGGCTAGCTTCTTGAAACGTGACACAATAAAGTAGTTCTACATTCTATCCCTAAGGTTTGTTTCCTCTTGATGTAGCCTTCAGCACAGACTGGCGAATAACACTTACAATGACAGGCGTTGTTAGGCTGCCAAAAAACTAGAGTCTCCTGAAATCTCAACACATATTTTTTTTCCGACCTTAATGATACTTTCAAGTAATGAGCAGTACACCAATCAAACTTGGATGCCCAAGTTTCGTTCTCCTAGGTTGATGCATTCTTTTGCAGTAACAGTTTGAATTTCTAGGTTTCACTCTGTTTTCTCCTATATTGACAGATGCAGCTAGAACTCTAAATCAAACATGGTTTGTGCTAGCTTCTTTAAACTTGACACAATAAACTAGTTCTACGTTCTATCTCTAAGGTTTCTTTCCTCTTGATGTAGCCTAAAGCAGGGAATGGCGAATAACACTTACAATGAAAGGCGTTTTTAGGCTGCCAAAAACTAGAGTCTCCTGAAATCTCAACACATATTTTTTTCCGACCTTAATGATACTTTCAAGTAATGAGCAGTACACCAATCAAACTTGGATGCCCAAGTTTCGTTCTCCTAGGTTGATGCATTCGTTTGCAGTAACAGTTTGAATTTCTAGGTTTCACTCTGTTTTCTCCTATATTGACAGATGCAGCTAGAACTCTAAATCAAACACGGTTTGTGCTAGCTTCTCGAAACTTGACACAATAAAGTAGTCCTACGTTCTATCTCTAAGGTTTGTTTCCTCTTGATGTAGCCTAAAGCAGGGACTGGCGAATAACACTTACAATGAGAGGCGTTGTTAGGCTGCCAAAAAACTAGAGTCTCCTGAAATCTCAACACATATTTTTTTCCGACCTTAATGATACTTTCAAGTAATGAGCAGTACACCAATCAAACTTGGATGCCCACGTTTCGTTCTCCTAGGTTGATGCATTCGTTTGCAGTAACAGTTTGAATTTCTAGGTTTCACTCTGTTTTCTCCTTTATTGACAGAGGCAGCTAGAACTCTAAATCAATCATGGTTTGTGCTAGCTTCTCGAAACTTGACACAATAAAGTAGTTCTACGTTCTATCTCTAAGGTTTGTTTCCTCTTGATGTAGCCTAAAGCAGGGACTGGCGAATAACACTTATATTGAAAGGGGTTGAAAACTTTCAAAAAACTAGAGTCTCCTGAAATCTCAACATATATTTTTTCATCCAATCTTCATGATACTTTCAAGTAATGATCAGTACACCATTCCCACTTGGATGCCCAAGTTTTGTTCTTCTAGGTTGAAGCATTCGTTTGCAGGAACAGTTTGAATTTTTAGGTTTCACTCTGTTTTCTCCTATATTGACAAATTTAGTTCAAACTCTAAATCATACACGGTTTGGTCTAGCTTCTTGAAACTTGACACAATAAAGTAGTTCTACATTCTATCCCTAAGGTTTGTTTCCTCTTGATGTAGCCTTCAGCACAGACTAGCGAATAACACTTACAATGAAAGGCGTTGTTACGCTGCCAAAAAACTAGAGTATCCTGAAATCTCAACACATATTTTTTTCCGACCTTAATGATACTTTCAAGTAATGAGCAGTACACCAATCAAACTTGGATGCCCAAGTTTCGTTCTCCTAGGTTGATGCATTCGTTTGCAGAAACAGTTTGAATTTTTAGGTTTCACACTGTTTTGTCCTATATTGACAGATGCAGTTCGAACTCTAAATCAAACACGGTTTGTGCTAGCTTCTTGAAACTTGACAAAATACTGTAGTTCTACGTTCTATCTCTAAGGTTTGTTTCCTCTTGATGTAGCCTAATGAAGGGACTGGCGAATAACACTTTTATTGAAAGGGGTTGCCAAACTTCCAAAAACTAGAGTCTTCTGAAATCTCAACATATATTTTTTCATCCAATCTTCATGATACTTTCAAGTAATGATCAGTTCACCAATCCCACTTGGATGCTCAAGTTTCATTCTCCTATGTGGAAGCATTCGTTTGCAGTAACAGTTTGAATTTTTAGGTTTCACTCTGTTTTCTCCTATATTGACAAATTTAGTTCAAACTCTAAATCATACACGGTTTGGGCTAGCTTCTTGAAACTTGACACAATAAAGTAGTTCTATATTCTATCCCTAAGTTTTGTTTCCTCTTGATGTAGCCTTCAGCACAGACTGGCGAATAACACTTACAATGAAAGGCGTTGTTAGGCTGCCAAAAAACTAGAGTCTCCTGAAATCTCAACACATATTTTTTTTCTGACCTTAATGATACTTTCAAGTAATGAGCAGTACACCAATCAAACTTGGATGCCCAAGTTTCGTTCTCCTAGGTTGATGCATTCGTTTGCAGTAACAGTTTGAATTTCTAGGTTTCACTCTGTTTTCTCCTATATTGAAAGATGCAGCTAGAACTCTAAATCAAACACGGTTTGTGCTAGCTTCTTGAAACTTGACACAATAAAGTAGTTCTATGTTCTAACTCTAAGGTTTGTTTCCTCTTGATGTAGCCTAAAGCAGGGACTGGTGAATAACACTTATCTTGAAAGGGGTTGCCAAACTTTCAAATAACTAGAGTCTCCTGAAATCTCAACATATATTTTTTCATCCAATCTTCATGATACTTTCAAGTAATGATCAGTACACCATTCCCACTTGGATGCCCAAGTTTTGTTCTTCTAGGTTTAAGCATTCGTTTGCAGGAACAGTTTGAATTTTTAGGTTTCACTCTGGTTTCTCCTATATTGACAAATGTAGTTCAAACTCTAAATCAAACACGGTTTGGGCTAGCTTCTTGAAACTTGACACAATAAAGTAGTTCTACATTCTATCCCAAAGGTTTGTTTCCTTTTAATGTAGCCTTCAGCACAGACTTCCGAATAACACTTACAATGACAGGCGTTGTTAGGCTGCCAAAAAGTAGAGTCTCCTGAAATCTCAACACATATTTTTTTTCCGACCTTAATGATACTTTCAAGTAATGAGCAGTACACCAATCAAACTTGGATGCCCAAGTTTCGTTCTCCTAGGTTGATGCATTCGTTTGCAGTAACAGTTTGAATTTCTAGGTTTCACTCTGTTTTCTCCTATATTGACAGATGCAGCTAGAACTCTAAATCAAACACGGTTTGTGCTAGCTTCTCGAAACTTGACACAATAAAGTAGTTCTACGTTCTATCTCAAAGGTTTGTTTCCTCTTGATGTAGCCTAAAGCAGGGACTGGCGAATAACACTTATATTGAAAGGGGTTGCCAAACTTTCAAAAAAATAGAGTCTCCTGAAATCTCAACATATATTTTTTCATCCAATCTTCATGATACTTTCAAGTAATGATCAGTACACCATTCCCACTTGGATGACCAAGTTTTGTTCTTCTAGGTTGAAGCATTCGTTTGCAGGAACAGTTTGAATTTTTAGGTTTCACTCTGTTTTCTCCTATATTGACAAATGTAGTTCAAACTCTAAATAAAACACGGTTTGGGCTAGCTTCTTGAAACTTGACACAATAAAGTAGTTCTACATTCTATCCCTAAGGTTTGTTTCCTCTTGATGTAGCCTTCAGCACAGACTGGCGAATAACACTTACAATGAAAGGCGTTGTTAGGCTGCCAAAAAACTAGAGTCTCCTGAAATCTCAACACATATTTTTTTCCGACCTTAATGATACTTTCAAGTAATGAGCAGTACACCAATCAAACTTGGATGTCCAAGTTTCGTTCTCCTAGGTTGATGCATTCGTTTGCAGTAACAGTTTGAATTTCTAGGTTTCACTCTGTTTTCTCCTTTATTGACAGATGCAGCTAGAACTCTAAATCAAACATGGTTTGTGCTAGCTTCTTGAAACTTGACACAATAAAGTAGTTCTACGTTCTATCTCTAAGGTTTGTTTCCTCTTGATGTAGCCTAAAGCAGGGAATGGCGAATAACACTTACAATGAAAGGCGTTGTTAGGCTGCCAAAAAACTAGAGTCTCCTGAAATCTCAACACATATTTTTTTCCGACCTTAATGATACTTTCAAGTAATGAGCAGTACACCAATCAAACTTGGATGCCCAAGTTTCGTTCTCCTAGGTTGATGCATTCGTTTGCAGTAACAGTTTGAATTTCTAGGTTTCACTCTGTTTTCTCCTATATTGACAGATGCAGCTAGAACTCTAAATCAAACAAGGTTTGTGCTAGCTTCTTGAAACTTGACACAATAAAGTAGTTCTACGTTCTATCTCTAAGGTTTGTTTCCTCTTGATGTAGCCTAAAGCAGGGACTGGCGAATAACACATTCAATGAAAGGCGTTGTTAGGCTGCCAAAAAACTAGAGTCTCCTGAAATCTCATCATATATTTTTTCTTCCGACCTTCATGATACTTTCAAGTAATGATCAGTACACCAATCCCACTTGGATGCTCAAGTTTCATTCTCCTTCGTTGAAGCATTCGTTTGCAGTAACAGTTTGAATTTTAAGTTTCACTCTGTTTTCTCCTATATTGACAAATTTAGTTCAAACTCTAAATCATACACGGTTTGGGCTAGCTTCTTGAAAC
This sequence comes from Callospermophilus lateralis, assembly GCF_048772815.1. Taxonomy (NCBI): domain Eukaryota; kingdom Metazoa; phylum Chordata; class Mammalia; order Rodentia; family Sciuridae; genus Callospermophilus; species Callospermophilus lateralis. The sequence goes on along the minus strand of NW_027512417.1, from coordinate 506,431 downwards.
TTGACACAATAAAGTAGTTCTACATTCTATCCCTAAGGTTTGTTTCCTCTTGATGTAGCCTAAAGCAGGGACTGGCGAATAACACTTACAATGACAGGCGTTGTTAGGCTGCCAAAAAACTAGAGTCTCCTGAAATCTCAACACATATTTTTTTTCCGACATTAATGATACTTTCAAGTAATGAGCAGTACACCAATCAAACTTTTAATGCCCAAGATTCGTTCTCCTAGGTTGATGCATTCGTTTGCAGTAACAGTTTGAATTTCTAGGTTTCACTCTGTTTTCTCCTTTATTGACAGATGCAGCTAGAACTCTAAATCAAACACGGTTTGTGCTAGCTTCTTGAAACTTGACACAATAAAGTAGTTCTACGTTCTATCTCTAAGGTTTGTTTCCTCTTGATGTAGCCTAAAGCAGGGAATGGCGAATAACACTTACAATGAAAGGCGTTGTTAGGCTGGCAAAAAACTAGAGTCTCCTGAAATCTCAACACATATATTTTTCCGACCTTAATGATACTATCAAGTAATGAGCAGTACACCAATCAAACTTGGATGCCCAAGTTTCGTTCTCCTAGGTTGATGCATTCGTTTGCAGTAACAGTTTGAATTTCTAGGTTTCACTCTGTTTTCTCCTATATTGACAGATGCAGCTAGAACTCTAAATCAAACACGGTTTGTGCTAGCTTCTTGAAACTTGACACAATAAAGTAGTTCTACGTTCTATCTCTAAGGTTTGTTTCCTCTTGATGTAGCCTAAAGCAGGGACTGGCGAATAACACTTATATTGAAAGGGGTTGCCAAACTTTCAAAAAACTAGAGTCTCCTGAAATCTCAACATATATTTTTTCATCCAATCTTCATGATACTTTCAAGTAATGATCAGTACACCATTCCCACTTGGATGCCCAAGTTTTGTTCTTCTAGGTTGAAGCATTCGTTTGCAGGAACAGTTTGAATTTTTAGGTTTCACTCTGGTTTCTCCTATATTGACAAATGTAGTTCAAACTCTAAATAAAACACGGTTTGGGCTAGCTTCTTGAAACTTGACAGAATAAAGTAGTTCTACATTCTATCCCTAAGGTTTGTTTCCTCTTGATGTAGCCTTCAGCACAGACTTGCGAATAACACTTACAATGAAAGGCGTTGTTAGGCTGCCAAAAAACAAGAGTCTCCTGAAATCTCAACACATATTTTTTTCCGACTTTAATGATACTTTCAAGTAATGAGCAGTACACCAATCAAACTTGGATGCCCAAGTTTCGTTCTCCTAGGTTGATGCATTCGTTTGCAGGAACAGTTTGAATTTCTAGGTTTCACTCTGTTTTCTCCTTTATTGACAGATGCAGCTAGAACTCTAAATCAAACACGGTTTGTGCTAGCTTCTTGAAACTTGACACAATAAAGTAGTTCTACGTTCTATCTCTAAGGTTTGTTTCCTCTTGATGTAGCCTAAAGCAGGGAATGGCGAATAACACTTACAATGAAAGGCGTTGTTAGGCTGCCAAAAAACTAGAGTCTCCTGAAATCTCAACACATATTTTTTTCCGACCTTAATGATACTTTCAAGTAATGAGCAGTACACCAATCAAACTTGGATGTCCAAGTTTCGTTCTCCTAGATTGATGCATTCGTTTGCAGTAACAATTTGAATTTCTAGGTTTCACTCTGTTTTCTCCTATATTGACAGATGCAGCTAGAACTCTAAATCAAACACGGTTTGTGCTAGCTTCTTGAAACTTGACACAATAAAGTAGTGCTACGTTCTATCTCTAAGGTTTGTTTCCTCTTCATGTAGCCTAAAGCAGGGACTGGCGAATAACACTTAAAATGAGAGGCGTTGTTAGGCTGCCAAAAAACTAGAGTCTCCTGAAATCTCAACACATATTTTTTTCCGACCTTCGTGATACTTTCAAGTAATGAGCAGTACACCAATCAAACTTGGATGCCCAAGTTTCGTTCTCCTAGGTTGATGCATTCGTTTGCAGTAACAGTTTGAATTTCTAGGTTTCACTCTGTTTTCTCCTATATTGACAGATGCAGTTAGAACTCTAAATCAAACACGGTTTGTGCTAGCTTCTTGAAACTTGACACAATAAAGTAGTTCTACGTTTTATCTCTAAGGTTTGTTTCCTCTTGATGTAGCCTAAAGCAGGGACTGGCGAATAACACTTATATTGAAAGGGGTTGCCAAACTTTCAAAAAACTAGAGTCTCCTGAAATCTCAACATATATATTTTCATCCAATCTTCATGATACTTTCAAGTAATGATCAGTACACCATTCCCACTTGGATGCCCAAGTTTTGTTCTTCTAGGTTGAAGCATTCGTTTGCAGGAACAGTTTGAATTTTTAGGTTTCACTCTGGTTTCTCCTATATTGATAGATGCAGTTAGAACTTTATATCAAACACGGTTTGTGCTAGCTACTTGAAACATGACACAATAAAGTAGTTCTACGTTCTATCCCTAGGGTTTGTTTCCTCTTGATGTAGCCTTAAGCAGAGACTGACGAATAACACATTCAATGAAAGGCGTTGTTAGGCTGCCAAAAAATTACAGTCTCCTGAAATCTCATCATATATTTTTTCTTCCGACCTTCATGATACTTTCAAGTAATGAGCAGTGCACCAATCAAACTTGGATGCCCAAGTTTCGTTCTCCTAGGTTGAAGCATTCGTTTGCAGAAACAGTTTGAATTTTTAGGTTTCACACTGTTTTGTCCTATATTGACAGATGCAGTTCGAACTCTAAATCAAACACGGTTTGTGCTAGCTTCTTGAAACTTGACAAAATACTGTAGTTCTACGTTCTATCTCTAATGTTTGTTTCCTCTTGATGTAGCCTAATGCAGGGACTGGCGAATAACACTTTTATTGAAAGGGGTTGCCAAACTTCCAAAAATTAGAGTCTTCTGAAATCTCAACATATATTTTTTCATCCAATCTTCATGATACTTTCAAGTAATGATCAGTACACCAATCCCACTTGGATGCTCAAGTTTCATTCTCCTACGTTGAAGCATTCGTTTGCAGTAACAGTTTGAATTTTTAGGTTTCACTCTGTTTTCTCCTATATTGACAAATGTAGTTCAAACTCTAAATCATACACGGTTTGGGCTAGCTTCTTGAAACTTGACACAATAAAGTAGTTCTACATTCTATCCCAAAGGTTTGTTTCCTCTTGATGTAGCCTTCAGCACAGACTGGCGAATAACACTTACAATGACAGGCGTTGTTAGGCTGCCAAAAAACTAGAGTCTCCTGAAATCTCAACACATATTTTTTTTCCGACCTTAATGATACTTTCAAGTAATGAGCAGTACACCAATCAAACTTGGATGCCCAAGTTTCGTTCACCTAGGTTGATGCATTCGTTTGCAGTAACAGTTTGAATTTCTAGGTTTCACTCTGTTTTCTCCTTTATTGACAGAGGCAGCTAGAACTCTAAATCAAACACGGTTTGTGCTAGCTTCTCGAAACTTGACACAATAAAGTAGTTCTACGTTCTATCTCTAAGGTTTGTTTCCTCTTGATGTAGCCTAAAGCAGGGACTGGCGAATAACACTTATATTGAAAGGGGTTGCCAAACTTTCAAAAAACTAGAGTCTCCTGAAATCTCAACATATATTTTTTCATCCAATCTTCATGATACTTTCAAGTAATGATCAGTACACCATTCCCACTTGGATGACCAAGTTTTGTTCTTCTAGGTTGAAGCATTCGTTTGCAGGAACAGTTTGAATTTTTAGGTTTCACTCTGTTTTCTCCTATATTGACAAATGTAGTTCAAACTCTAAATAAAACACGGTTTGTGCTAGCTTCTTGAAACTTGACACAATAAAGTAGTTCTACATTCTATCCCTAAGGTTTGTTTCCTCTTGATGTAGCCTTCAGCACAGACTGGCGAATAACACTTACAATGAAAGGCGTTGTTAGGCTGCCAAAAAACAAGAGTCTCCTGAAATCTCAACACATATTTTTTTCCGACCTTAATGATACTTTCAAGTAATGAGCAGTACACCAATCAAACTTGGATGCCCAAGTTTCGTTCTCCTAGGTTGATGCATTTGTTTGCAGTAACAGTTTGAATTTCTAGGTTTCACTCTGTTTTCTCCTTTATTGACAGATGCAGCTAGAACTCTAAATCAAACACGGTTTGTGCTAGCTTCTTGAAACTTGACACAATAAAGTAGTTCTACGTTCTATCTCTAAGGTTTGTTTCCTCTTGATGTAGCCTAAAGCAGGGACTGGCGAATAACACTTATATTGAAAGGGGTTGCCAAACTTTCAAAAAACTAGAGTCTCCTGAAATCTCAACATATATTTTTTCATCCAATCTTCATGATACTGTCAAGTAATGATCAGTACACCATTCCCACTTGGATGCCCAAGTTTTGTTCTTCTAGGTTGAAGCATTCGTTTGCAGGAACAGTTAGAATTTTTAGGTTTCACTCTGGTTTCTCCTATATTGACAAATGTAGTTCAAACTCTAAATCATACACGGTTTGGGCTAGATTCTTGAAACTTGACACAATAAAGTAGTTCTACATTCTATCCCAAAGGTTTGTTTCCTCTTGATGTAGCCTTCAGCACAGACTGCGAATAACACTTACAATGACAGGCGTTGTTAGGCTGCCAAAATACTAGAGTCTCCTGAAATCTCAACACATATTTTTTTTCCGACCTTAATGATACTTTCAAGTAATGAGCAGTACACCAATCAAACTTTTAATGCCCAAGTTTCGTTCTCCTAGGTTGATGCATTTGTTTGCAGTAACAGTTTGAATTTCTAGGTTTCACTCTGTTTTCTCCTTTATTGACAGAGTCAGCTAGAACTCTAAATCAAACACGGTTTGTGCTAGCTTCTCGAAACTTGACACAATAAAGTAGTTCTACGTTCTATCTCTAAGGTTTGTTTCCTCTTGATGTAGCCTAAAGCAGGGACTGGCGAATAACACTTATATTGAAAGGGGTTGCCAAACTTTCAAAAAACTATAGTCTCCTGAAATCTCAACATATATTTTTTCATCCAATCTTCATGATACTTTCAAGTAATGATCAGTACACCATTCCCACTTGGATGACCAAGTTTTGTTCTTCTAGGTTGAAGCATTCGTTTGCAGGAACAGTTTGAATTTTTAAGTTTCACTCTGTTTTCTCCTATATTGACAAATGTAGTTCAAACTCTAAATAAAACACGGTTTGGGCTAGCTTCTTGAAACTTGACACAATAAAGTAGTTCTACGTTCTATCTCTAAGGTTTGTTTCCTCTTGATGTAGCCTAAAGCAGGGAATGGCGAATAACACTTACAATGAAAGGCGTTGTTAGGCTGGCAAAAAACTAGAGTCTCCTGAAATCTCAACACATATATTTTTCCGACCTTAATGATACTATCAAGTAATGAGCAGTACACCAATCAAACTTGGATGCCCAAGTTTCGTTCTCCTAGGTTGATGCATTCGTTTGCAGTAACAGTTTGAATTTCTAGGTTTCACTCTGTTTTCTCCTATATTGACAGATGCAGCTAGAACTCTAAATCAAACACGGTTTGTGCTAGCTTCTTGAAACTTGACACAATAAAGTAGTTCTACGTTCTATCTCTAAGGTTTGTTTCCTCTTGATGTAGCCTAAAGCAGGGACTGGCGAATAACACTTATATTGAAAGGGGTTGCCAAACTTTCAAAAAACTAGAGTCTCCTGAAATCTCAACATATATTTTTTCATCCAATCTTCATGATACTTTCAAGTAATGATCAGTACACCATTCCCACTTGGATGCCCAAGTTTTGTTCTTCTAGGTTGAAGCATTCGTTTGCAGGAACAGTTTGAATTTTTAGGTTTCACTCTGTTTTCTCCTATATTGACAAATGTAGTTCAAACTCTAAATAAAACACGGTTTGGGCTAGCTTCTTGAAACTTGACAGAATAAAGTAGTTCTACATTCTATCCCTAAGGTTTGTTTCCTCTTGATGTAGCCTTCAGCACAGACTTGCGAATAACACTTACAATGAAAGGCGTTGTTAGGCTGCCAAAAAACAAGAGTCTCCTGAAATCTCAACACATATTTTTTTCCGACTTTAATGATACTTTCAAGTAATGAGCAGTACACCAATCAAACTTGGATGCCCAAGTTTCGTTCTCCTAGGTTGATGCATTCGTTTGCAGGAACAGTTTGAATTTCTAGGTTTCACTCTGTTTTCTCCTTTATTGACAGATGCAGCTAGAACTCTAAATCAAACACGGTTTGTGCTAGCTTCTTGAAACTTGACACAATAAAGTAGTTCTACGTTCTATCTCTAAGGTTTGTTTCCTCTTGATGTAGCCTAAAGCAGGGAATGGCGAATAACACTTACAATGAAAGGCGTTGTTAGGCTGCCAAAAAACTAGAGTCTCCTGAAATCTCAACACATATTTTTTTCCGACCTTAATGATACTTTCAAGTAATGAGCAGTACACCAATCAAACTTGGATGTCCAAGTTTCGTTCTCCTAGATTGATGCATTCGTTTGCAGTAACAATTTGAATTTCTAGGTTTCACTCTGTTTTCTCCTATATTGACAGATGCAGCTAGAACTCTAAATCAAACACGGTTTGTGCTAGCTTCTTGAAACTTGACACAATAAAGTAGTGCTACGTTCTATCTCTAAGGTTTGTTTCCTCTTCATGTAGCCTAAAGCAGGGACTGGCGAATAACACTTAAAATGAGAGGCGTTGTTAGGCTGCCAAAAAACTAGAGTCTCCTGAAATCTCAACACATATTTTTTTCCGACCTTCGTGATACTTTCAAGTAATGAGCAGTACACCAATCAAACTTGGATGCCCAAGTTTCGTTCTCCTAGGTTGATGCATTCGTTTGCAGTAACAGTTTGAATTTCTAGGTTTCACTCTGTTTTCTCCTATATTGACAGATGCAGTTAGAACTCTAAATCAAACACGGTTTGTGCTAGCTTCTTGAAACTTGACACAATAAAGTAGTTCTACGTTTTATCTCTAAGGTTTGTTTCCTCTTGATGTAGCCTAAAGCAGGGACTGGCGAATAACACTTATATTGAAAGGGGTTGCCAAACTTTCAAAAAACTAGAGTCTCCTGAAATCTCAACATATATATTTTCATCCAATCTTCATGATACTTTCAAGTAATGATCAGTACACCATTCCCACTTGGATGCCCAAGTTTTGTTCTTCTAGGTTGAAGCATTCGTTTGCAGGAACAGTTTGAATTTTTAGGTTTCACTCTGGTTTCTCCTATATTGATAGATGCAGTTAGAACTTTATATCAAACACGGTTTGTGCTAGCTACTTGAAACATGACACAATAAAGTAGTTCTACGTTCTATCCCTAGGGTTTGTTTCCTCTTGATGTAGCCTTAAGCAGAGACTGACGAATAACACATTCAATGAAAGGCGTTGTTAGGCTGCCAAAAAATTACAGTCTCCTGAAATCTCATCATATATTTTTTCTTCCGACCTTCATGATACTTTCAAGTAATGAGCAGTGCACCAATCAAACTTGGATGCCCAAGTTTCGTTCTCCTAGGTTGAAGCATTCGTTTGCAGAAACAGTTTGAATTTTTAGGTTTCACACTGTTTTGTCCTATATTGACAGATGCAGTTCGAACTCTAAATCAAACACGGTTTGTGCTAGCTTCTTGAAACTTGACAAAATACTGTAGTTCTACGTTCTATCTCTAATGTTTGTTTCCTCTTGATGTAGCCTAATGCAGGGACTGGCGAATAACACTTTTATTGAAAGGGGTTGCCAAACTTCCAAAAATTAGAGTCTTCTGAAATCTCAACATATATTTTTTCATCCAATCTTCATGATACTTTCAAGTAATGATCAGTACACCAATCCCACTTGGATGCTCAAGTTTCATTCTCCTACGTTGAAGCATTCGTTTGCAGTAACAGTTTGAATTTTTAGGTTTCACTCTGTTTTCTCCTATATTGACAAATGTAGTTCAAACTCTAAATCATACACGGTTTGGGCTAGCTTCTTGAAACTTGACACAATAAAGTAGTTCTACATTCTATCCCAAAGGTTTGTTTCCTCTTGATGTAGCCTTCAGCACAGACTGGCGAATAACACTTACAATGACAGGCGTTGTTAGGCTGCCAAAAAACTAGAGTCTCCTGAAATCTCAACACATATTTTTTTTCCGACCTTAATGATACTTTCAAGTAATGAGCAGTACACCAATCAAACTTGGATGCCCAAGTTTCGTTCACCTAGGTTGATGCATTCGTTTGCAGTAACAGTTTGAATTTCTAGGTTTCACTCTGTTTTCTCCTTTATTGACAGAGGCAGCTAGAACTCTAAATCAAACACGGTTTGTGCTAGCTTCTCGAAACTTGACACAATAAAGTAGTTCTACGTTCTATCTCTAAGGTTTGTTTCCTCTTGATGTAGCCTAAAGCAGGGACTGGCGAATAACACTTATATTGAAAGGGGTTGCCAAACTTTCAAAAAACTAGAGTCTCCTGAAATCTCAACATATATTTTTTCATCCAATCTTCATGATACTTTCAAGTAATGATCAGTACACCATTCCCACTTGGATGACCAAGTTTTGTTCTTCTAGGTTGAAGCATTCGTTTGCAGGAACAGTTTGAATTTTTAGGTTTCACTCTGTTTTCTCCTATATTGACAAATGTAGTTCAAACTCTAAATAAAACACGGTTTGTGCTAGCTTCTTGAAACTTGACACAATAAAGTAGTTCTACATTCTATCCCTAAGGTTTGTTTCCTCTTGATGTAGCCTTCAGCACAGACTGGCGAATAACACTTACAATGAAAGGCGTTGTTAGGCTGCCAAAAAACAAGAGTCTCCTGAAATCTCAACACATATTTTTTTCCGACCTTAATGATACTTTCAAGTAATGAGCAGTACACCAATCAAACTTGGATGCCCAAGTTTCGTTCTCCTAGGTTGATGCATTTGTTTGCAGTAACAGTTTGAATTTCTAGGTTTCACTCTGTTTTCTCCTTTATTGACAGATGCAGCTAGAACTCTAAATCAAACACGGTTTGTGCTAGCTTCTTGAAACTTGACACAATAAAGTAGTTCTACGTTCTATCTCTAAGGTTTGTTTCCTCTTGATGTAGCCTAAAGCAGGGACTGGCGAATAACACTTATATTGAAAGGGGTTGCCAAACTTTCAAAAAACTAGAGTCTCCTGAAATCTCAACATATATTTTTTCATCCAATCTTCATGATACTGTCAAGTAATGATCAGTACACCATTCCCACTTGGATGCCCAAGTTTTGTTCTTCTAGGTTGAAGCATTCGTTTGCAGGAACAGTTAGAATTTTTAGGTTTCACTCTGGTTTCTCCTATATTGACAAATGTAGTTCAAACTCTAAATCATACACGGTTTGGGCTAGATTCTTGAAACTTGACACAATAAAGTAGTTCTACATTCTATCCCAAAGGTTTGTTTCCTCTTGATGTAGCCTTCAGCACAGACTGCGAATAACACTTACAATGACAGGCGTTGTTAGGCTGCCAAAATACTAGAGTCTCCTGAAATCTCAACACATATTTTTTTTCCGACCTTAATGATACTTTCAAGTAATGAGCAGTACACCAATCAAACTTTTAATGCCCAAGTTTCGTTCTCCTAGGTTGATGCATTTGTTTGCAGTAACAGTTTGAATTTCTAGGTTTCACTCTGTTTTCTCCTTTATTGACAGAGTCAGCTAGAACTCTAAATCAAACACGGTTTGTGCTAGCTTCTCGAAACTTGACACAATAAAGTAGTTCTACGTTCTATCTCTAAGGTTTGTTTCCTCTTGATGTAGCCTAAAGCAGGGACTGGCGAATAACACTTATATTGAAAGGGGTTGCCAAACTTTCAAAAAACTATAGTCTCCTGAAATCTCAACATATATTTTTTCATCCAATCTTCATGATACTTTCAAGTAATGATCAGTACACCATTCCCACTTGGATGACCAAGTTTTGTTCTTCTAGGTTGAAGCATTCGTTTGCAGGAACAGTTTGAATTTTTAAGTTTCACTCTGTTTTCTCCTATATTGACAAATGTAGTTCAAACTCTAAATAAAACACGGTTTGGGCTAGCTTCTTGAAACTTGACACAATAAAGTAGTTCTACATTCTATCCCTAAGGTTTGTTTCCTCTTGATGTAGCCTTCAGCACAGACTGGCGAATAACACTTACAATGAAAGGCGTTGTTAGGCTGCCAAAAAACAAGAGTCTCCTGAAATCTCAACACATATTTTTTTCCGACCTTAATGATACTTTCAAGTAATGAGCAGTACACCAATCAAACTTGGATGCCCAAGTTTCGTTCTCCTAGGTTGATGCATTCGTTTGCAGTAACAGTTTGAATTTCTAGGTTTCACTCTGTTTTCTCCTTTATTGACAGATGCAGCTAGAACTCTAAATCAAACACGGTTTGTGCTAGCTTCTTGAAACTTGACACAATAAAGTAGTTCTACGTTCTATCTCTAAGGTTTGTTTCCTCTTGATGTAGCCTAAAGCAGGGAATGGCGAATAACACTTACAATGAAAGGCGTTGTTAGGCTGCCAAAAAACTAGAGTCTCCTGAAATCACAACACATATTTTTTTCCGACCTTAATGATACTTTCAAGTAATGAGCAGTACACCAATCAAACTTGGATGTCCAAGTTTCGTTCTCCTAGGTTGATGCATTCGTTTGCAGTAACAGTTTGTATTTCTAGGTTTCACTCTGTTTTCTCCTTTATTGACAGATGCAGCTAGAACTCTAAATCAAACACGGTTTGTGCTAGCTTCTTGAAACTTGACACAATAAAGTAGTTCTACGTTCTATCTCTAAGGTTTGTTTCCTCTTGATGTAGCCTAAAGCAGGGAATGGCGAATAACACTTACAATGAAAGGCGTTGTTAGGCTGCCCAAAAACTAGAGTCTCCTGAAATCTCAACACATATTTTTTTCCGACCTTAATGATACTTTCAAGTAATGAGCAGTACACCAATCAAACTTGGATGCCCAAGTTTCGTTCTCCTAGGTTGATGCATTCGTTTGCAGTAACAGTTTGAATTTCTAGGTTTCACTCTGTTTTCTCCTATATTGACAGATGCAGCTAGAACTCTAAATCAAACACGGTTTGTGCTAGCTTCTTGAAACTTGACACAATAAAGTAGTTCTACGTTCTATCTCTAAGGTTTGTTTCCTCTTGATGTAGCCTTAAGCAGGGACTGGCGAATAACACATTCAATGAAAGGCGTTGTTAGGCTGCCAAAAAACTACAGTCTCCTGAAATCTCATCATATATTTTTTCTTCCGACCTTCATGATACTTTCAAGTAATGATCAGTACACCAATCCCACTTGGATGCTCAAGTTTCATTCTCCTACGTTGAAGCATTCGTTTGCAGTAACAGTTTGAATTTTTAGGTTTCACTCTGTTTTCTCCTATATTGACAAATTTAGTTCAAACTCTAAATCATACACGGTTTGGGCTAGCTTCTTGAAACTTGACACAATAAAGTAGTTCTACATTCTATCCCTAAGGTTTGTTTCCTCTTGATGTAGCCTAAAGCAGGGACTGGCGAATAACACTTACAATGACAGGCGTTGTTAGGCTGCCAAAAAACTAGAGTCTCCTGAAATCTCAACACATATTTTTTTTCCGACCTTAATGATACTTTCAAGTAATGAGCAGTACACCAATCAAACTTTTAATGCCCAAGTTTCGTTCTCCTAAGTTGATGCATTCGTTTGCAGTAACAGTTTGAATTTCTAGGTTTCACTCTGTTTTCTCCTTTATTGACACATGCAGCTAGAACTCTAAATCAAACACGGTTTGTGCTAGCTTCTTGAAACTTGACACAATAAAGTAGTTCTACGTTCTATCTCTAAGGTTTGTTTCCTCTTGATGTAGCCTAAAGCAGGGAATGGCGAATAACACTTACAATGAAAGGCGTTGTTAGGCTGCCAAAAAACTAGAGTCTCCTGAAATCTCAACACATATTTTTTTCCGACCTTAATGATACTTTCAAGTAATGAGCAGTACACCAATCAAACTTGGATGCCCAAGTTTCGTTCTCCTAGGTTGATGCATTCGTTTGCAGTAACAGTTTGAATTTCTAGGTTTCACTCTGTTTTCTCCTATATTGACAGATGCAGCTAGAACTCTAAATCAAACACGATTTGTGCTAGCTTCTTGAAACTTGACACAATAAAGTAGTTCTACGTTCTATCTCTAAGGTTTGTTTCCTCTTGATGTAGCCTAAAGCAGGGACTGGCGAATAACACTTATATTGAAAGGGGTTGCCAAACTTTCAAAAAACTAGAGTCTCCTGAAATCTCAACATATATTTTTTCATCCAATCTTCATGATACTTTCAAGTAATGATCAGTACACCATTCCCACTTGGATGCCCAAGTTTTGTTCTTCTAGGTTGAAGCATTCGTTTGCAGGAACAGTTTGAATTTTTAGGTTTCACTCTGGTTTCTCCTATATTGATAGATGCAGTTAGAACTTTATATCAAACACGGTTTGTGCTAGCTACTTGAAACATGACACAATAAAGTAGTTCTACATTCTATCCCTAAGGTTTGTTTCCTCTTGATGTAGCCTTCAGCACAGACTGGCGAATAACACTTACAATGAAAGGCGTTGTTAGGCTGCCAAAAAACAAGAGTCTCCTGAAATCTCAACACATATTTTTTTCCGACTTTAATGATACTTTCAAGTAATGAGCAGTACACCAATCAAACTTGGATGCCCAAGTTTCGTTCTCCTAGGTTGATGCATTCGTTTGCAGTAACAGTTTGAATTTCTAGGTTTCACTCTGTTTTCTCCTTTATTGACAGATGCAGCTAGAACTCTAAATCAAACACGGTTTGTGCTAGCTTCTTGAAACTTGACACAATAAAGTAGTTCTACGTTCTATCTCTAAGGTTTGTTTCCTCTTGATGTAGCCTAAAGCAGGGAATGGCGAATAACACTTACAATGAAAGGCGTTGTTAGGCTGCCAAAAAACTAGAGTCTCCTGAAATCTCAACACATATTTTTTTCCGACCTTAATGATACTTTCAAGTAATGAGCAGTACACCAATCAAACTTGGATGCCCAAGTTTCGTTCTCCTAGGTTGATGCATTCGTTTGCAGTAACAGTTTGAATTTCTAGGTTTCACTCTGTTTTCTCCTATATTGTCAGATGCAGCTAGAACTCTAAATCAAACACGGTTTGTGCTAGCTTCTTGAAACTTGACACAATAAAGTAGTGCTACGTTCTATCTCTAAGGTTTGTTTCCTCTTCATGTAGCCTAAAGCAGAGACTGGCGAATAACACTTACAATGAGAGGCGTTGTTAGGCTGCCAAAAAACTAGAGTCTCCTGAAATCTCAACACATATTTTTTTCCGACCTTCATGATACTTTCAAGTAATGAGCAGTACACCAATCAAACTTGGATGCCCAAGTTTCGTTCTCCTAGGTTGATGCATTCGTTTGCAGTAACAGTTTGAATTTCTAGGTTTCACTCTGTTTTCTCCTATATTGACAGATGCAGTTAGAACTCTAAATCAAACACGGTTTGTGCTAGCTTCTTGAAACTTGACACAATAAAGTAGTTCTACGTTCTATCTCTAAGGTTTGTTTCCTCTTGATGTAGCCTAAAGCAGGGACTGGCGAATAACACTTATATTGAAAGGGGTTGCCAAACTTTCAAAAAACTAGAGTCTCCTGAAATCTCAACATATATTTTTTCATCCAATCTTCATGATACATTCAAGTAATGATCAGTACACCATTCCCACTTGGATGCCCAAGTTTTGTTCTTCTAGGTTGAAGCATTCGTTTGCAGGAACAGTTTGAATTTTTAGGTTTCACTCTGGTTTCTCCTATATTGATAGATGCAGTTAGAACTTTATATCAAACACGGTTTGTGCTAGCTACTTGAAACATGACACAATAAAGTAGTTCTACGTTCTATCCCTAAGGTTTGTTTCCTCTTGATGTAGCCTTAAGCAAGGACTGGCGAATAACACATTCAATGAAATGCGTTGTTAGGCTGCCAAAAAACTACAGTCTCCTGAAATCTCATCATATATTTTTTCTTCCGACCTTCATGATACTTTCAAGTAATGAGCAGTGCACCAATCAAACTTGGATGCCCAAGTTTCGTTCTCCTAGGTTGAAGCATTCGTTTGCAGAAACAGTTTGAATTTTTAGGTTTCACACTGTTTTGTCCTATATTGACAGATGCAGTTCGAACTCTAAATCAAACACGGTTTGTGCTAGCTTCTTGAAACTTGACAAAATACTGTAGTTCTACGTTCTATCTCTAAGGTTTGTTTCCTCTTGATGTAGCCTAAAGCAGGGACTGGCGAATAACACTTTTATTGAAAGGGGTTGCCAAACTTCCAAAAACTAGAGTCTTCTGAAATCTCAACATATATTTTTTCATCCAATCTTCATGATACTTTCAAGTAATGATCAGTACACCAATCCCACTTGGATGCTCAAGTTTCATTCTCCTACGTGGAAGCATTCGTTTGCAGTAACAGTTTGAATTTTTAGGTTTCACTCTGTTTTCTCCTATATTGACAAATTTAGTTCAAACTCTAAATCATACACGGTTTGGTCTAGCTTCTTGAAACTTGACACAATAAAGTAGTTCTACATTCTATCCCTAACGTTTGTTTCCTCTTGATGTAGCCTTCAGCATAGACTGGCGAATAACACTTACAATGAAAGGCGTTGTTAGGCTGCCAAAAAACTAGAGTATCCTGAAATCTCAACACATATTTTTTTCCGACCTTAATGATACTTTCAAGTAATGAGCAGTACACCAATCAAACTTGGATGCCCAAGTTTCGTTCTCCTAGGTTGATGCATTCGTTTGCAGTAACAGTTTGAATTTCTAGGTTTCACTCTGTTTTCTCCTATATTGACAGATGCAGCTAGAACTCTAAATCAAACACGGTTTGTGCTAGCTTCTTGAAACTTGACACAATAAAGTAGTTCGACGTTCTATCTCTAAGGTTTGTTTCCTCTTCATGTAGCCTAAAGCAGGGACTGGCGAATAATACTTATATTGAAAGGGGTTGCCAAACTTTCAAAACACTAGAGTCTCCTGAAATCTCAACATATATTTTTTCATCCAATCTTCATGATACATTCAAGTAATGATCAGTACACCATTCCCACTTGGATGCCCAAGTTTTGTTCTTCTAGGTTGAAGCATTCGTTTGCAGGAACAGTTTGAATTTTTAGGTTTCACTCTGGTTTCTCCTATATTGATAGATGCAGTTAGAACTTTATATCAAACACGGTTTGTGCTAGCTACTTGAAACATGACACAATAAAGTAGTTCTACGTTCTATCCCTAAGGTTTGTTTCCTCTTGATGTAGCCTTAAGCAAGGACTGGCGAATAACACATTCAATGAAATGCGTTGTTAGGCTGCCAAAAAACTACAGTCTCCTGAAATCTCATCATATATTTTTTCTTCCGACCTTCATGATACTTTCAAGTAATGAGCAGTGCACCAATCAAACTTGGATGCCCAAGTTTCGTTCTCCTAGGTTGAAGCATTCGTTTGCAGAAACAGTTTGAATTTTTAGGTTTCACACTGTTTTGTCCTATATTGACAGATGCAGTTCGAACTCTAAATCAAACACGGTTTGTGCTAGCTTCTTGAAACTTGACAAAATACTGTAGTTCTACGTTCTATCTCTAAGGTTTGTTTCCTCTTGATGTAGCCTAAAGCAGGGACTGGCGAATAACACTTTTATTGAAAGGGGTTGCCAAACTTCCAAAAACTAGAGTCTTCTGAAATCTCAACATATATTTTTTCATCCAATCTTCATGATACTTTCAAGTAATGATCAGTACACCAATCCCACTTGGATGCTCAAGTTTCATTCTCCTACGTGGAAGCATTCGTTTGCAGTAACAGTTTGAATTTTTAGGTTTCACTCTGTTTTCTCCTATATTGACAAATTTAGTTCAAACTCTAAATCATACACGGTTTGGTCTAGCTTCTTGAAACTTGACACAATAAAGTAGTTCTACATTCTATCCCTAACGTTTGTTTCCTCTTGATGTAGCCTTCAGCATAGACTGGCGAATAACACTTACAATGAAAGGCGTTGTTAGGCTGCCAAAAAACTAGAGTATCCTGAAATCTCAACACATATTTTTTTCCGACCTTAATGATACTTTCAAGTAATGAGCAGTACACCAATCAAACTTGGATGCCCAAGTTTCGTTCTCCTAGGTTGATGCATTCGTTTGCAGTAACAGTTTGAATTTCTAGGTTTCACTCTGTTTTCTCCTATATTGACAGATGCAGCTAGAACTCTAAATCAAACACGGTTTGTGCTAGCTTCTTGAAACTTGACACAATAAAGTAGTTCGACGTTCTATCTCTAAGGTTTGTTTCCTCTTCATGTAGCCTAAAGCAGGGACTGGCGAATAATACTTATATTGAAAGGGGTTGCCAAACTTTCAAAACACTAGAGTCTCCTGAAATCTCAACATATATTTTTTCATCCAATCTTCATGATACTTTCAAGTAATGATCAGTACACCATTCCCACTTGGATGCCCAAGTTTTGTTCTTCTAGGTTGAAGCATTCGTTTGCAGGAACAGTTTGAATTTTTAGGTTTCACTCTGGTTTCTCCTATATTGACAAATGTAGTTCAAACTCTAAATCATACACGGTTTGGGCTAGCTTCTTGAAACTTGACACAATAAAGTAGTTCTACATTCTATCCCAAAGGTTTGTTTCCTCTTGATGTAGCCTTCAGCACAGACTGGCGAATAACACTTACAATGACAGGCGTTGTTAGGCTGCCAAAAAACTAGAGTCTCCTGAAATTTCAACACATATTTTTTTTCCGACCTTAATGATACTTTCAAGTAATGAGCAGTACACCAATCAAACTTTTAATGCCCAAGTTTCGTTCTCCTAGGTTGCTGCATTCGTTTGCAGTAACAGTTTGATTTTCTAGGTTTCACTCTGTTTTCTCCTTTATTGACAGAGGCAGCTAGAACTCTAAATCAAACACGGTTTGTGCTAGCTTCTCGAAACTTGACACAATAAAGTAGTTCTACGTTCTATCTCTAAGGTTTGTTTCCTCTTGATGTAGCCTAAAGCAGGGACTGGCGAATAACACTTATATTGAAAGGGGTTGCCAAACTTTCAAAAAACTAGAGTCTCCTGAAATCTCAACATATATTTTTTCATCCAATCTTCATGATACTTTCAAGTAATGATCAGTACACCATTCCCACTTGGATGACCAAGTTTTGTTCTTCTAGGTTGAAGCATTCGTTTGCAGGAACAGTTTGAATTTTTAGGTTTCACTCTGTTTTCTCCTATATTGACAAATGTAGTTCAAACTCTAAATAAAACACGGTTTGGGCTAGCTTCTTGAAACTTGACACAATAAAGTAGTTCTACATTCTATCCCTAAGGTTTGTTTCCTCTTGATGTAGCCTTCAGCACAGACTGGCGAATAACACTTACAATGAAAGGCGTTGTTAGGCTGCAAAAAACAAGAGTCTCCTGAAATCTCAACACATATTTTTTTCCGACCTTAATGATACTTTCAAGTAATGAGCAGTACACCAATCAAACTTGGATGCCCAAGTTTCGTTCTCCTAGGTTGATGCATTCGTTTGCAGTAACAGTTTGAATTTCTAGGTTTCACTCTGTTTTCTCCTTTATTGACAGATGCAGCTAGAACTCTAAATCAAACACGGTTTGTGCTAGCTTCTTGAAACTTGACACAATAAAGTAGTTCTACGTTCTATCTCTAAGGTTTGTTTCCTCTTGATGTAGCCTAAAGCAGGGAATGGCGAATAACACTTACAATGAAAGGCGTTGTTAGGCTGCCAAAAAACTAGAGTCTCCTGAAATCTCAACACATATTTTTTTCCGACCTTAATGATACTTTCAAGTAATGAGCAGTACACCAATCAAACTTGGATGCCCAAGTTTCGTTCTCCTAGGTTGATGCATTCTTTTGCAGTAACAGTTTGAATTTCTAGGTTTCACTCTGTTTTCTCCTATATTGACAGAGGCAGCTAGAACTCTAAATCAAACACGGTTTGTGCTAGCTTCTCGAAACTTGACACAATAAAGTAGTTCTACGTTCTATCTCTAAGGTTTGTTTCCTCTTGATGTAGCCTAAAGCAGGGACTGGCGAATAACACTTATATTGAAAGGGGTTGCCAAACTTTCAAAAAACTAGAGTCTCCTGAAATCTCAACATATATTTTTTCATCCAATCTTCATGATACTTTCAAGTAATGATCAGTACACCATTCCCACTTGGATGCCCAAGCTTTGTTCTTCTAGGTTGAAGCATTCGTTTGCAGGAACAGTTTGAATTTTTAGGTTTCACTCTGGTTTCTCCTATATTGACAAATGTAGTTCAAACTCTAAATCATACACGGTTTGGGCTAGCTTCTTGAAACATGACACAATAAAGTAGTTCTACATTCTATCCCAAAGGTTTGTTTCCTCTTGATGTAGCCTTCAGCACAGACTGGCGAATAACACTTACAATGACAGGCGTTGTTAGGCTGCCAAAAAACTAGAGTCTCCTGAAGTCTCAACACATATTTTTTTCCGACCTTAATGATACTTTCAAGTAATGAGCAGTACACCAATCAAACTTGGATGCCCAAGTTTCGTTCTCCTAGGTTGATGCATTCGTTTGCAGTAACAGTTTGAATTTCTACGTTTCACTCTGTTTTCTCCTATATTGACAGATGCAGCTAGAACTCTAAATCAAACACGGTTTGTGCTAGCTTCTTGAAACTTGACACAATAAAGTAGTTCTACGTTCTATCTCTAAGGTTTGTTTCCTCTTGATGTAGCCTAAAGCAGGGACTGGCGAATAACACTTATATTGAACGGGGTTGCCAAACTTTCAAAAAACTAGAGTCTCCTGAAATCTCAACATATATTTTTTCATCCAATCTTCATGATACTTTCAAGTAATGATCAGTACACCATTCCCACTTGGATGCCAAAGTTTTGTTCTTCTAGGTTGAAGCATTCGTTTACAGGAACAGTTTGAATTCTTAGGTTTCACTCTGTTTTCTCCTATATTGACAAATGTAGTTCAAACTCTAAATAAAACACGGTTTGGGCTAGCTTCTTGAAACTTGACACAATAAAGTAGTTCTACATTCTATCCCTAAGGTTTGTTTCCTCTTGATGTAGCCTTCAACAGACTGGCGAATAACACTTACAATGAAAGGCGTTGTTAGGCTGCCAAAAAACAAGAGTCTCCTGAAATCTCAACACATATTTTTTTCCGACTTTAATGATACTTTCACGTAATGAGCAGTACACCAATCAAACATGGATGCAAAAGTTTCGTTCTCCTAGGTTGATGCATTCGTTTGCAGTAAGAGTTTGAATTTCTAGGTTTCACTCTGTTTTCTCCTTTATTGACAGATGCAGCTAGAACTCTAAATCAAACACGGTTTGTGCTAGCTTCTTGAAACTTGACACAATAAAGTAGTTCTACGTTCTATCCCTAAGGTTTGTTTCCTCTTGATGTAGCCTAAAGCAGGGAATGGCGAATAACACTTACAATGAAAGGCGTTGTTAGGCTGCCAAAAAACTAGAGTCTCCTGAAATCTCAACACATATTTTTTTCCGACCTTAATGATACTTTCAAGTAATGAGCAGTACACCAATCAAACTTGGATGCCCAAGTTTCGTTCTCCTAGGTTGATGCATTCGTTTGAGTAACAGTTTGAATTTCTAGGTTTCACTCTGTTTTCTCCTATATTGACAGATGCAGCTAGAACTCTAAATCAAACACGGTTTGTGCTAGCTTCTTGAAACTTGACACAATAAAGTAGTGCTACGTTCTATCTCTAAGGTTTGTTTCCTCTTCATGTAGCCTAAAGCAGGGACTGGCGAATAACACTTACAATGAGAGGCGTTGTTAGGCTGCCAAAAAACTAGAGTCTCCTGAAATCTCAACACATATTTTTTTCCGACCTTCATGATACTTTCAAGTAATGAGCAGTACACCAATCAAACTTGGATGCCCAAGTTTCGTTCTCCTAGGTTGATGCATTCGTTTGCAGTAACAGTTTGAATTTCTAGGTTTCACTCTGTTTTCTCCTATATTGACAGATGCAGTTAGAACTCTAAATCAAACACGGTTTGTGCTAGCTTCTTGAAACTTGACACAATAAAGTAGTTCTACGTTCTATCTCTAAGGTTTGTTTCCTCTTGATGTAGCCTAAAGCAGGGACTGGCGAATAACACTTATATTGAAAGGGGTTGCCAAACTTTCAAAAAACTAAGGTCTCCTGAAATCTCAACATATATTTTTTCATCCAATCTTCTTGATACATTCAAGTAATGATCAGTACACCATTCCCACTTGGATGCCCAAGTTTTGTTCTTCTAGGTTGAAGCATTCGTTTGCAGGAACAGTTTGAATTTTTAGGTTTCACTCTGGTTTCTCCTATATTGATAGATGCAGTTAGAACTTTATATCAAACACGGTTTGTGCTAGCTACTTGAAACATGACACAATAAAGTAGTTCTACGTTCTATCCCTAAGGTTTGTTTCCTCTTGATGTAGCCTTAAGCAGAGACTGGCGAATAACACATTCAATGAAAGGCGTTGTTAGGCTGCCAAAAAACTACAGTCTCCTGAAATCTCATCATATATTTTTTCTTCCGACCTTCATGATACTTTCAAGTAATGAGCAGTGCACCAATCAAACTTGGATGCCCAAGTTTCGTTCTCCTAGGTTGAAGCATTCGTTTGCAGAAACAGTTTGAATTTTTAAGTTTCACACTGTTTTGTCCTATATTGACAGATGCAGTTCGAACTCTAAATCAAACACGGTTTGTGCTAGCTCCTTGAAACTTGACACAATAAAGTAGTTCTACATTCTATCCCTAAGGTTTGTTTCCTCTTGATGTAGCCTAAAGCAGGGACTGGCGAATAACACTTATATTGAAAGGGGTTGCCAAACTTTCAAAAAACTAGAGTCTCCTGAAATCTCAACATATATTTTTTCATCAAATCTTCATGATACTTTCAAGTAATGATCAGTACACCATTCCCACTTGGATGCCCAAGTTTTGTTCTTCTAGGTTGAAGCATTCGTTTGCAGGAACAGTTTGAATTTTTAGGTTTCACTCTGGTTTCTCCTATATTGACAAATGTAGTTCAATCTCTAAATCATACACGGTTTGGGCTAGCTTCTTGAAACATGACACAATAAAGTAGTTCTACATTCTATCCCAAAGGTTTGTTTCATCTTGATGTAGAATTCAGCACAGACTGGCGAATAACACTTACAATGACAGGCGTTGTTAGGCTGCCAAAAAACTAGAGTCTCCTGAAATCTCAACACATATTTTTTTTTCCGACCTTAATGATACTTTCAAGTAATGAGCAGTACACCAATCAAACTTGGATGCCCAAGTTTCGTTCTCCTAGGTTGATGCATTCGTTTGCTGTAACAGTTTGAATTTCTAGGTTTCACTCTGTTTTCTCCTTTATTGACAGAGGCAGCTGGAACTCTAAATCAAACACGGTTTGTGCTAGCTTCTCGAAACCTGACACAATAAAGTAGTTCTACGTTCTATCTCTAAGGTTTGTTTCCTCTTGATGTAGCCTAAAGCAGGGACTGGCGAATAACACTTATATTGAAAGGGGTTGCCAAACATTCAAAAAACTAGAGTCTCCTGAAATCTCAACATATATTTTTTCATCCAATCTTCATGATACTTTCAAGTAATGATCATTACACCATTCTCACTTGGATGCCCAAGTATTGTTCTTCTAGGTTGAAGCATTCGTTTGCAGGAACAGTTTGAATTCTTAGGTTTCACTCTGTTTTCTCCTATATTGACAAATGTAGTTCAAACTCTAAATAAAACACGGTTTGGGCTAGCTTCTTGAAACTTGACACAATAAAGTAGTTCTACATTCTATCCCTAAGATTTGTTTCCTCTTGATGTAGCCTTCAGCACAGACTGGCGAATAACACTTACAATGAAAGGCGTTGTTAGGCTGCCAAAAAACAAGAGTCTCCTGAAATCTCAACACATATTTTTTTCCGACCTTAATGATACTTTCAAGTAATGAGCAGTACACCAATCAAACTTGGATGCCCAAGTTTCGTTCTCCTAGGTTGATGCATTCGTTTGCAGTAACAGTTTGAATTTCTAGGTTTCACTCTGTTTTCTCCTTTATTGACAGATGCAGCTAGAACTCTAAATCAAACACGGTTTGTGCTAGCTTCTTGAAACTTGACACAATAAAGTAGTTCTACGTTCTATCTCTAAGGTTTGTTTCCTCTTGATGTAGCCTAAAGCAGGGAATGGCGAATAACACTTACAATGAAAGGCGTTGTTAGGCTGCCAAAAAACTAGAGTCTCCTGAAATCTCAAAACATATTTTTTTCCGACCTTAATGATACTTTCAAGTAATGAGCAATACACCAATCAAACTTGAATGCCCAAGTTTCGTTCTCCTAGGTTGATGCATTCGTTTGCAGTAACAGTTTGAATTTCTAGGTTTCACTCTGTTTTCTCCTATATTGACAGATGCAGCTAGAACTCTAAATCAAACACGGTTTGTGCTAGCTTCTTGAAACTTGACACAATAAAGTAGTTCTACGGTCTATCTCTAAGGTTTGTTTCCTCTTGATGTAGCCTAAAGCAGGGACTGGCGAATAACACTTATATTGAAAGTTGTTGCCAAACTTTCAAAAAACTAGAATCTCCTGAAATCTCAACATATATTTTTTCATCCAATCTTCATGATACTTTCAAGTAATGATCAGTACACCATTCCCACTTGGATGCCCAAGTTTTGTTCTTCTAGGTTGAAGCATTCGTTTGCAGGAACACTTTGAATTTTTAGGTTTCACTCTGTTTTCTCCTATATTGACAGATGAGGTTAGAACTTTAAATCAAACACGGTTTGTGCTAGCTTCTTGAAACTTGACACAATAAAGTAGTGCTACGTTCTATCTCTAAGATTTGTTTCCTCTTGATGAAGCCTAAAGCAGGGACTGACGAATAACACTTACAATGAGAGGCGTTGTTAGGCTGCCAAAAAACTAGAGTCTCCTGAAATCTCAACACATATTTTTTTCCGACCTTAATGATACTTTCAAGTAATGAGCAGTACACCAATCAAACTTGGATGTCCAAGTTTCGTTCTCCTAGGTTGATGCATTCGTTTGCAGTAACAGTTTGAATTTCTAGGTTTCACTCTGTTTTCTCCTATATTGACAGATGCGGTTAGAACTCTAAATCAAACACGGTTTGTTCTAGCTTCTTGAAACTTGACACAATAAAGTAGTTCTACGTTCTATCTCTAAGGTTTGTTTCCTCTTGATGTAGCCTAAAGCAGGGACTGGCGAATAACCCTTATATTGAAAGGGGTTGCCAAACTTTCAAAAAACTAGAGTCTCCTGAAATCTCAACATATATTTTTTCATCCAATCTTCATGATACATTCAAGTAATGATCAGTACACCATTCCCACTTGGATGCCCAAGTTTTGTTCTTCTAGGTTGAAGCATTCGTTTGCAGGAACAGTTTGAATTTTTAGGTTTCACTCTGGTTTCTCCTATATTGACAGATGAGGTTAGAACTTTAAATCAAACACGGTTTGTGCTAGCTTCTTGAAACTTGACACAATAAAGTAGTGCTATGTTCTATCCCTAAGGTTTGTTTCCTCTTGATGAAGCCTAAAGCAGGGACTGACGAATAACACTTACAATGAGAGGCGTTGTTAGGCTGCCAAAAAACTAGAGTCTCCTGAAATCTCAACACATATTTTTTTCCGACCTTAATGATACTTTCAAGTAATGAGCAGTACACCAATCAAACTTGGATGCCCAATTTTCGTTCTCCTAGGTTGATGCATTCGTTTGCAGTAACAGTTTGAATTTCTAGGTTTCACTCTGTTTTCTCCTATATTGACAGATGCAGTTAGAACTCTAAATCAAACACGGTTTTTTCTAGCTTCTTGAAACTTGACACAATAAAGTAGTTCTATGTTCTATCTCTAAGGTTTGTTTCCTCTTGATGTAGCCTAAAGCAGGGACTGGCGAATAACACTTATATTGAAAGGGGTTGCCAAACTTTCAAAAAACTAGAGTCTCCTGAAATCTCAACATATATTTTTTCATCCAATCTTCATGATACATTCAAGTAATGATCAGTACACCATTCCCACTTGGATGCCCAAGTTTTGTTCTTCTAGGTTGAAGCATTCGTTTGCAGGAACAGTTTGAATTTTTAGGTTTCACTCTGGTTTCTCCTATATTGACAGATGCAGTTAGAACTTTATATCAAACACGGTTTGGGCTAGCTTCTTGAAACTTGACACAATAAAGTAGTTCTACATTCTATCCCAAAGGTTTGTTTCCTTTTGATGTAGCCTTCAGCACAGACTGGCGAATAACACTTACAATGACAGGCGTTGTTAGGCTGCCAAAAAACTAGAGTCTCCTGAAATCTCAACACATATTTTTTTTCCGACCTTAATGATACTTTCAAGTAATGAGCAGTACACCAGTCAATCTTGGATGCCAAAGTTTCGTTCTCCTAGGTTGATGCATTCGTTTGCAGTAACAGTTTGAATTTCTAGGTTTCACTCTGTTTTCTCCTTTATTGACAGAGGCATCTAGAACTCTAAATCAAACACGGTTTGTGCTAGCTTCTTGAAACTTGACACAATAAAGTAGTTCTACGTTCTATCTCTAAGGTTTGTTTCCTCTTGATGTAGCCTAAAGCAGGGACTGGGGAATAACACTTATATTGAAAGGGGTTGCCAAACTTTCAAAAAACTAAAGTCTCCTGAAATCTCAACATATATTTTTTCATCCAATCTTCATGATACTTTCAAGTAATGATCAGTACACCATTCCCACTTGGATGCCCAAGTTTTGTTCTTCTAGGTTGAAGCATTCGTTTGCAGGAACAGTTTGAATTTTTAGGTTTCACTCTGTTTTCTCCTATATTGACAAATGTAGTTCAAACTCTAAATCATACACGGTTTGGGCTAGCTTCTTGAAGCTTGACAGAATAAAGTAGTTCTACATTCTATCCCTAAGGTTTGTTTCCTCTTGATGTAGCCTTCAGCACAGACTGGCGAATAACACTTACAATGAGAGGCGTTGTTAGGCTGCCAAAAAACTAGAGTCTCCTGAAATCTCAACACATATTTTTTTCCGACCTTAATGATACTTTCAAGTAATGAGCAGTACACCAATCAAACTTGGATGCCCAAGTTTCGTTCTCCTAGGTTTATGCATTCGTTTGCAGTCACAGTTTGAATTTCTAGGTTTCACTCTGTTTTCTCCTATATTGACAGATGCAGCTAGAACTCTAAATCAAACATGGTTTGAGCTAGCTTCTTGAAACTTGACACAATAAAGTAGTTCTACGTTCTATCTCTAAGGTTTGTTTCCTCTTGATGTAGCCTAAAGCAGGGACTGGCGAATAACACTTATATTGAAAGGGGTTGACAATCTTTCAAAAAACTAGAGTCTCCTGAAATCTCAACATATATTTTTTCATCCAATCTTCATGATACATTCAAGTAATGATCAGTACACCATTCCCACTTGGATGCCCAAGTTTTGTTCTTCTAGGTTGATGCATTCGTTTGCAGTAACAGTTTGAATTTCTAGGTTTCACTCTGTTTTCTCCTATATTGACAGATGCGGTTAGAACTCTAAATCAAACACGGTTTGTGCTAGCTTCTTGAAACTTGACACAATAAAGTAGTTCTACATTCTATCTCTAAGGTTTGTTTCCTCTTGATGTAGCCAAAAGCAGGGACTGGCGAATAACACTTATATTGAAAGGGGTTGCCAAACTTTCAAAAAACTAGAGTCTCCTGAAATCTCAACATATATTTTTTCATCCAATCTTCCTGATACATTCAAGTAATGATCAGTACACCATTCCCACTTGGATGCCCAAGTTTTGTTCTTCTAGGTTGAAGCATTCGTTTGCAGGAACAGTTTGAATTTTTAGGTTTCACTCTGGTTTCTCCTATATTGACAGATGCAGTTAGAACTTTATATCAAACACGGTTTGTGCTAGCTACTTGAAACATGACACAATAATGTTGTTCTACGTTCTATCCCTAAGGTTTGTTTCCTCTTGATGTAGCCTTAAGCAGAGACTGGCGAATAACACATTCAATGAAAGGCGTTGTTAGGCTGCCAAAAAACTACAGTCTCCTGAAATCTCATCATATATTTTTTCTTCCGACCTTCATGATACTTTCAAGTAATGAGCAGTGCACCAATCAAACTTGGATGCCCAAGTTTCGTTCTCCTAGTTTGAAGCATTCGTTTGCAGAAACAGTTTGAATTTTTAGGTTTCACACTGTTTTGTCCTATATTGACAGATGCAGTTCGAACTCTAAATCAAACACGGTTTGTGCTAGCTTCTTGAAACTTGACAAAATACTGTAGTTCTACGTTCTATCTCTAAGGTTTGTTTCCTCTTGATGTAGCCTAATGCAGGGACTGGCGAATAACACTTTTATTGAAAGGGGTTGCCAAACTTCCAAAAACTAGAGTCTCCTGAAATCTCAACATATATTTTTTCATCCAATCTTCAT
Source organism: Callospermophilus lateralis (assembly GCF_048772815.1). Taxonomy (NCBI): domain Eukaryota; kingdom Metazoa; phylum Chordata; class Mammalia; order Rodentia; family Sciuridae; genus Callospermophilus; species Callospermophilus lateralis. The sequence goes on along the minus strand of NW_027512417.1, from coordinate 479,814 downwards.
GATACTTTCAAGTAATAATCAGTACACCATTCCCACTTGGATGCCCAAGTTTTGTTCTTCTAGGTTGAAGCATTCGTTTGCAGGAACAGTTTGAATTTTTAGGTTTCATTCTGTTTTCTCCTATATTGACAAATGTAGTTCAAACTCTAAATCAAACACGGTTTGGGCTAGCTTCTTGAAACTTGACACAATAAAGTAGTTCTACATTCTATCCCTAAGGTTTGTTTCCTCTTGATGTAGCCTTCAGCACAGACTGGTGAATAACACTTACAATGAAAGGCGTTGTTAGGCTGCCAAAAAACTAGAGTATCCTGAAATCTCAACACATATTTTTTTTCCGACCTTAATGATACTTTCAAGTAATGAGCAGTACACCAATCAAACTTGGATGCCCAAGTTTCGTTCTCCTAGGTTGATGCATTCGTTTTCAGTAACAGTTTGAATTTCTAGGTTTCACTCTGTTTTCTCTTATATTGACAGATGCAGCTAGAACTCTAAATCAAACACGGTTTGTGCTAGCTTCTTGAAACTTGACACAATAAAGTAGTTCTACGTTCTATCTCTAAGGTTTGTTTCCTCTTGATGTAGCCTAAAGCAGGGACTGGCGAATAACACTTATATTGAAAGGGGTTGCCAAACTTTCAAAAAACTAGAGTCTCCTGAAATCTCAACATATATTTTTTCATCCAATCTCTATGATACTTTCAAGTAATGATCAGTACACCATTCACACTTGGATACCCAAGTTTTGTTCTTCTAGGTTGAAGCATTCGTTTGCAGGAACAGTTTGAATTTTTAGGTTTCACTCTGGTTTCTCCTATATTGACAAATGTAGTTCAAACTCTAAATCATACACGGTTTGGGCTAGCTTCTTGAAACTTGACACAATAAAATAGTTCTACATTCTATCCCAAAGGTTTGTTTCCTCTTGATGTAGCCTTCAGCACAGACTGGCGAATAACACTTACAATGACAGGCGTTGTTAGGCTGCCAAAAAACTAGAGTCTCCTGAAATCTCAACACATATTTTTTTTCCGACCTTAATGATACTTTCAAGTAATGAGCAGTACACCAATCAAACTTGGATGCCAATGTTTCGTTCTCCTAGGTTGATGCATTCGTTTGCAGTAACAGTTTGAATTTCTAGGTTTCACTCTGTTTTCTCCTTTATTGACAGAGGCAGCTAGAACTCTAAATCAAACACGGTTTGTGCTAGCTTCTCGAAACTTGACACAATAGAGTATTTCTACGTTCTATCTCTAAGGTTTGTTTCCTCTTGATGTAGCCTAAAGCAGGGACTGGCGAATAACACTTATATTGAAAGGGGTTGCCAAACTTTCAAAAAACTAGAGTCTCCTGAAATCTCAACATATATTTTTTCATCCAATCTTCATGATACTTTCAAGTAATGATCAGTACACCATTCCCACTTGGATGCCCAAGTTTTGTTCTTCTAGGTTGAAGCATTCGTTTGCAGGAACAGTTTGAATTATTAGGTTTCACTCTGTTTTCTCCTATATTGACAAATGTAGTTCAAACTCTAAATCAAACACGGTTTGGGCTAGCTTCTTGAAACTTGACACAATAAAGTAGTTCTACATTCTATCCCTAAGGTTTGTTTCCTCTTGATGTAGCCTTCAGCACAGACTAGCGAATAACACTTAAAATGACAGGCGTTGTTAGGCTGCCAAAAAACTAGAGTCTCCTGAAATCTCAACACATATTTTTTTCCGACCTTAATGATACTTTCAAGTAATGATCAGTACACCATTCCCACTTGGATGCCCAAGTTTTGTTCTTCTAGGTTGAAGCATTCGTTTGCAGTAACAGTTTGAATTTCTAGGTTTCACTCTGTTTTCTCCTATATTGACAGATGCAGCTAGAACTCTAAATCAAACACGGTTTGTGCTAGCTTCTTGAAACTTGACACAATAAAGTAGTTCTACGTTCTATCTCTAAGGTTTGTTTCCTCTTGATGTAGCCTAAAGCAGGGAATGGCGAATAACACTTACAATGAAAGGCGTTGTTAGGCTGCCAAAAAACTAGAGTCTCCTGAAATCTCAACACATATTTTTTTCCGACCTTAATGATACTTTCAAGTAATGAGCAGTACACCAATCAAACTTGGATGCCCAAGTTTCGTTCTCCTAGGTTGATGCATTCGTTTGCAGTAACAGTTTGAATTTCTAGGTTTCACTCTGTTTTCTCCTATATTGACAGATGCAGCTAGAACTCTAAATCAAACACGGTTTGTGCTAGCTTCTTGAAACTTGACACAATAAAGTAGTTCTACGTTCTATCTCTAAGGTTTGTTTCCTCTTGATGTAGCCTAAAGCAGGGACTGGCGAATAACACTTACAATGAGAGGCGTTGTTAGGCTGCCAAAAAACTAGAGTCTCCTGAAATCTCAACACATATTTTTTTCCGACCTTAATGATACTTTCAAGTAATGATCAGTACACCATTCCCACTTGGATGCCCAAGTTTTGTTCTTCTAGGTTGAAGCATTCGTTTGCAGGAACAGTTTGAATTTTTAGGTTTCACTCTGGTTTCTCCTATATTGACAGATGCAGTTAGAACTTTATATCAAACACGGTTTGTGCTAGCTACTTGAAACATGACACAATAAAGTAGTTCTACGTTTTATCCCTAAGGTTTGTTTCCTCTTGATGTAGCCTTAAGCAGAGACTGGCGAATAACACATTCAATGAAAGGCGTTGTTAGGCTGCCAAAAAACTACAGTCTCCTGAAATCTCATCATATATTTTTTCTTCCGACCTTCATGATACTTTCAAGTAATGAGCAGTGCACCAATCAAACTTGGATGCCCAAGTTTCGTTCTCCTAGGTTGAAGCATTCGTTTGCAGAAACAGTTTGAATTTTTAGGTTTCACACAGTTTTGTCCTATATTGACAGATGCAGTTCGAACTCTAAATCAAACACGGTTTGTGCTAGCTTCTTGAAACTTGACAAAATACTGTAGTTCTACGTTCTATCTCTAAGGTTTGTTTCCTCTTGATGTAGCCTAATGCAGGGACTGGCGAATAACACTTTTATTGAAAGGGGTTCCCAAACTTCCAAAAACTAGAGTCTTCTGAAATCTCAACATATATTTTTTCATCCAATCTTCATGATACTTCAAGTAATGATCAGTACACCAATCCCACTTGGATGCTCAAGTTTCATTCTCCTACGTGGAAGCATTCGTTTGCAGTAACAGTTTGAATTTTTAGGTTTCACTCTGTTTTCTCCTATATTGACAAATTTAGTTCAAACTCTAAATCATACACGGTTTGGGCTAGCTTCTTGAAACTTGACACAATAAAGTAGTTCTACATTCTATCCCTAAGGTTTGTTTCCTCTTGATGTAGCCTTCAGCACAGACTGGCGAATAACACTTACAATGAAAGGCGTTGTTAGGCTGCCAAAAAACTAGAGTATCCTGAAATCTCAACACATATTTTTTTTCCGACCTTAATGATACTTTCAAGTAATGAGCAGTACACCAATCAAACTTGGATGCCCAAGTTTCGTTCTCCTAGGTTGATGCATTCGTTTGCAGTAACAGTTTGAATTTCTAGGTTTCACTCTGTTTTCTCCTTTATTGACAGATGCAGCTAGAACTCTAAATCAAACACGGTTTGTGCTAGCTTCTTGAAACTTGACACAATAAACTAGTTCTACGTTCTATCTCTAAGGTTTGTTTCCTCTTGATGTAGCCTAAAGCAGGGACTGGCGAATAACACTTACAATGAGAGGCGTTGTTAGGCTGCCACAAAACTAGAGTCTCCTGAAACCTCAACACATATTTTTTTCCGACCTTAATGATACTTTCAAGTAATGAGCAGTACACCAATCAAACTTGGATGCCCAAGTTTCGTTCTCCTAGGTTGATGCATTCGTTTGCAGTAACAGTTTGAATTTCTAGGTTTCACTCTGTTTTCTCCTAAATTGACAGATGCAGTTAGAACTCTAAATCAAACACGGTTTGTGCTAGCTTCTTGAAACTTGACACAATAAAGTAGTTCTACCTTCTATCTCTAAGGTTTGTTTCCTCTTGATGTAGCCTAAAGCAGGGACTGGCGAATAACACTTACAATGAGAGGCGTTGTTAGGCTGCCAAAAAACTAGAGTCTCCTGAAATCTCAACACATATTTTTTTCCGACCTTAATGATACTTTCAAGTAATGAGCAGTACACCAATCAAACTTGGATGCCCAAGTTTCGTTCTCCTAGGTTGATGCATTCGTTTGCAGTAACAGTTTGAATTTCTAGGTTTCACTCTGTTTTCTCCTATATTGACAGATGCAGTTAGAACTCTGAATCAAACACGGTTTGTGCTAGCTTCTTGAAACTTGACACAATAAAGTAGTTCTACGTTCTATCTCTAAGGTTTGTTTCCTCTTGATGTAGCCTAAAGCAGGGACTGGCGAATAACACTTACAATGAGAGGCGTTGTTAGGCTGCCAAAAAACTAGAGTCTCCTGAAATCTCAACACATATTTTTTTCCGACCTTAATGATACTTTCAAGTAATGATCAGTACACCATTCTCACTTGGATGCCCAAGTTTTGTTCTTCTAGGTTGAAGCATTCGTTTGCAGGAACAGTTTGAATTTTTAGGTTTCACTCTGGTTTCTCCTATATTGACAGATGCAGTTAGAACTTTATATCAAACACGGTTTGTGCTAGCTACTTGAAACATGACACAATAATGTTGTTCTACGTTCTATCCCTAAGGTTTGTTTCCTCTTGATGTAGCCTTAAGCAGAGACTGGCGAATAACACATTCAATGAAAGGCGTTGTTAGGCTGCCAAAAAACTACAGTCTCCTGAAATCTCATCATATATTTTTTCTTCCGACCTTCATGATACTTTCAAGTAATGAGCAGTGCACCAATCAAACTTGGATGCCCAAGTTTCGTTCTCCTAGTTTGAAGCATTCGTTTGCAGAAACAGTTTGAATTTTTAGGTTTCACACTGTTTTGTCCTATATTGACAGATGCAGTTCGAACTCTAAATCAAACACGGTTTGTGCTAGCTTCTTGAAACTTGACAAAATACTGTAGTTCTACGTTCTATCTCTAAGGTTTGTTTCCTCTTGATGTAGCCTAATGCAGGGACTGGCGAATAACACTTTTATTGAAAGGGGTTGCCAAACTTCCAAAAACTAGAGTCTCCTGAAATCTCAACATATATTTTTTCATCCAATCTTCATGATACTTTCAAGTAATAATCAGTACACCATTCCCACTTGGATGCCCAAGTTTTGTTCTTCTAGGTTGAAGCATTCGTTTGCAGGAACAGTTTGAATTTTTAGGTTTCATTCTGTTTTCTCCTATATTGACAAATGTAGTTCAAACTCTAAATCAAACACGGTTTGGGCTAGCTTCTTGAAACTTGACACAATAAAGTAGTTCTACATTCTATCCCTAAGGTTTGTTTCCTCTTGATGTAGCCTTCAGCACAGACTGGTGAATAACACTTACAATGAAAGGCGTTGTTAGGCTGCCAAAAAACTAGAGTATCCTGAAATCTCAACACATATTTTTTTTCCGACCTTAATGATACTTTCAAGTAATGAGCAGTACACCAATCAAACTTGGATGCCCAAGTTTCGTTCTCCTAGGTTGATGCATTCGTTTTCAGTAACAGTTTGAATTTCTAGGTTTCACTCTGTTTTCTCTTATATTGACAGATGCAGCTAGAACTCTAAATCAAACACGGTTTGTGCTAGCTTCTTGAAACTTGACACAATAAAGTAGTTCTACGTTCTATCTCTAAGGTTTGTTTCCTCTTGATGTAGCCTAAAGCAGGGACTGGCGAATAACACTTATATTGAAAGGGGTTGCCAAACTTTCAAAAAACTAGAGTCTCCTGAAATCTCAACATATATTTTTTCATCCAATCTCTATGATACTTTCAAGTAATGATCAGTACACCATTCACACTTGGATACCCAAGTTTTGTTCTTCTAGGTTGAAGCATTCGTTTGCAGGAACAGTTTGAATTTTTAGGTTTCACTCTGGTTTCTCCTATATTGACAAATGTAGTTCAAACTCTAAATCATACACGGTTTGGGCTAGCTTCTTGAAACTTGACACAATAAAATAGTTCTACATTCTATCCCAAAGGTTTGTTTCCTCTTGATGTAGCCTTCAGCACAGACTGGCGAATAACACTTACAATGACAGGCGTTGTTAGGCTGCCAAAAAACTAGAGTCTCCTGAAATCTCAACACATATTTTTTTTCCGACCTTAATGATACTTTCAAGTAATGAGCAGTACACCAATCAAACTTGGATGCCAATGTTTCGTTCTCCTAGGTTGATGCATTCGTTTGCAGTAACAGTTTGAATTTCTAGGTTTCACTCTGTTTTCTCCTTTATTGACAGAGGCAGCTAGAACTCTAAATCAAACACGGTTTGTGCTAGCTTCTCGAAACTTGACACAATAGAGTATTTCTACGTTCTATCTCTAAGGTTTGTTTCCTCTTGATGTAGCCTAAAGCAGGGACTGGCGAATAACACTTATATTGAAAGGGGTTGCCAAACTTTCAAAAAACTAGAGTCTCCTGAAATCTCAACATATATTTTTTCATCCAATCTTCATGATACTTTCAAGTAATGATCAGTACACCATTCCCACTTGGATGCCCAAGTTTTGTTCTTCTAGGTTGAAGCATTCGTTTGCAGGAACAGTTTGAATTATTAGGTTTCACTCTGTTTTCTCCTATATTGACAAATGTAGTTCAAACTCTAAATCAAACACGGTTTGGGCTAGCTTCTTGAAACTTGACACAATAAAGTAGTTCTACATTCTATCCCTAAGGTTTGTTTCCTCTTGATGTAGCCTTCAGCACAGACTAGCGAATAACACTTAAAATGACAGGCGTTGTTAGGCTGCCAAAAAACTAGAGTCTCCTGAAATCTCAACACATATTTTTTTCCGACCTTAATGATACTTTCAAGTAATGATCAGTACACCATTCCCACTTGGATGCCCAAGTTTTGTTCTTCTAGGTTGAAGCATTCGTTTGCAGTAACAGTTTGAATTTCTAGGTTTCACTCTGTTTTCTCCTATATTGACAGATGCAGCTAGAACTCTAAATCAAACACGGTTTGTGCTAGCTTCTTGAAACTTGACACAATAAAGTAGTTCTACGTTCTATCTCTAAGGTTTGTTTCCTCTTGATGTAGCCTAAAGCAGGGAATGGCGAATAACACTTACAATGAAAGGCGTTGTTAGGCTGCCAAAAAACTAGAGTCTCCTGAAATCTCAACACATATTTTTTTCCGACCTTAATGATACTTTCAAGTAATGAGCAGTACACCAATCAAACTTGGATGCCCAAGTTTCGTTCTCCTAGGTTGATGCATTCGTTTGCAGTAACAGTTTGAATTTCTAGGTTTCACTCTGTTTTCTCCTATATTGACAGATGCAGCTAGAACTCTAAATCAAACACGGTTTGTGCTAGCTTCTTGAAACTTGACACAATAAAGTAGTTCTACGTTCTATCTCTAAGGTTTGTTTCCTCTTGATGTAGCCTAAAGCAGGGACTGGCGAATAACACTTACAATGAGAGGCGTTGTTAGGCTGCCAAAAAACTAGAGTCTCCTGAAATCTCAACACATATTTTTTTCCGACCTTAATGATACTTTCAAGTAATGATCAGTACACCATTCCCACTTGGATGCCCAAGTTTTGTTCTTCTAGGTTGAAGCATTCGTTTGCAGGAACAGTTTGAATTTTTAGGTTTCACTCTGGTTTCTCCTATATTGACAGATGCAGTTAGAACTTTATATCAAACACGGTTTGTGCTAGCTACTTGAAACATGACACAATAAAGTAGTTCTACGTTTTATCCCTAAGGTTTGTTTCCTCTTGATGTAGCCTTAAGCAGAGACTGGCGAATAACACATTCAATGAAAGGCGTTGTTAGGCTGCCAAAAAACTACAGTCTCCTGAAATCTCATCATATATTTTTTCTTCCGACCTTCATGATACTTTCAAGTAATGAGCAGTGCACCAATCAAACTTGGATGCCCAAGTTTCGTTCTCCTAGGTTGAAGCATTCGTTTGCAGAAACAGTTTGAATTTTTAGGTTTCACACAGTTTTGTCCTATATTGACAGATGCAGTTCGAACTCTAAATCAAACACGGTTTGTGCTAGCTTCTTGAAACTTGACAAAATACTGTAGTTCTACGTTCTATCTCTAAGGTTTGTTTCCTCTTGATGTAGCCTAATGCAGGGACTGGCGAATAACACTTTTATTGAAAGGGGTTCCCAAACTTCCAAAAACTAGAGTCTTCTGAAATCTCAACATATATTTTTTCATCCAATCTTCATGATACTTCAAGTAATGATCAGTACACCAATCCCACTTGGATGCTCAAGTTTCATTCTCCTACGTGGAAGCATTCGTTTGCAGTAACAGTTTGAATTTTTAGGTTTCACTCTGTTTTCTCCTATATTGACAAATTTAGTTCAAACTCTAAATCATACACGGTTTGGGCTAGCTTCTTGAAACTTGACACAATAAAGTAGTTCTACATTCTATCCCTAAGGTTTGTTTCCTCTTGATGTAGCCTTCAGCACAGACTGGCGAATAACACTTACAATGAAAGGCGTTGTTAGGCTGCCAAAAAACTAGAGTATCCTGAAATCTCAACACATATTTTTTTTCCGACCTTAATGATACTTTCAAGTAATGAGCAGTACACCAATCAAACTTGGATGCCCAAGTTTCGTTCTCCTAGGTTGATGCATTCGTTTGCAGTAACAGTTTGAATTTCTAGGTTTCACTCTGTTTTCTCCTTTATTGACAGATGCAGCTAGAACTCTAAATCAAACACGGTTTGTGCTAGCTTCTTGAAACTTGACACAATAAACTAGTTCTACGTTCTATCTCTAAGGTTTGTTTCCTCTTGATGTAGCCTAAAGCAGGGACTGGCGAATAACACTTACAATGAGAGGCGTTGTTAGGCTGCCACAAAACTAGAGTCTCCTGAAACCTCAACACATATTTTTTTCCGACCTTAATGATACTTTCAAGTAATGAGCAGTACACCAATCAAACTTGGATGCCCAAGTTTCGTTCTCCTAGGTTGATGCATTCGTTTGCAGTAACAGTTTGAATTTCTAGGTTTCACTCTGTTTTCTCCTAAATTGACAGATGCAGTTAGAACTCTAAATCAAACACGGTTTGTGCTAGCTTCTTGAAACTTGACACAATAAAGTAGTTCTACCTTCTATCTCTAAGGTTTGTTTCCTCTTGATGTAGCCTAAAGCAGGGACTGGCGAATAACACTTACAATGAGAGGCGTTGTTAGGCTGCCAAAAAACTAGAGTCTCCTGAAATCTCAACACATATTTTTTTCCGACCTTAATGATACTTTCAAGTAATGAGCAGTACACCAATCAAACTTGGATGCCCAAGTTTCGTTCTCCTAGGTTGATGCATTCGTTTGCAGTAACAGTTTGAATTTCTAGGTTTCACTCTGTTTTCTCCTATATTGACAGATGCAGTTAGAACTCTGAATCAAACACGGTTTGTGCTAGCTTCTTGAAACTTGACACAATAAAGTAGTTCTACGTTCTATCTCTAAGGTTTGTTTCCTCTTGATGTAGCCTAAAGCAGGGACTGGCGAATAACACTTACAATGAGAGGCGTTGTTAGGCTGCCAAAAAACTAGAGTCTCCTGAAATCTCAACACATATTTTTTTCCGACCTTAATGATACTTTCAAGTAATGATCAGTACACCATTCTCACTTGGATGCCCAAGTTTTGTTCTTCTAGGTTGAAGCATTCGTTTGCAGGAACAGTTTGAATTTTTAGGTTTCACTCTGGTTTCTCCTATATTGACAGATGCAGTTAGAACTTTATATCAAACACGGTTTGTGCTAGCTACTTGAAACATGACACAATAATGTTGTTCTACGTTCTATCCCTAAGGTTTGTTTCCTCTTGATGTAGCCTTAAGCAGAGACTGGCGAATAACACATTCAATGAAAGGCGTTGTTAGGCTGCCAAAAAACTACAGTCTCCTGAAATCTCATCATATATTTTTTCTTCCGACCTTCATGATACTTTCAAGTAATGAGCAGTGCACCAATCAAACTTGGATGCCCAAGTTTCGTTCTCCTAGTTTGAAGCATTCGTTTGCAGAAACAGTTTGAATTTTTAGGTTTCACACTGTTTTGTCCTATATTGACAGATGCAGTTCGAACTCTAAATCAAACACGGTTTGTGCTAGCTTCTTGAAACTTGACAAAATACTGTAGTTCTACGTTCTATCTCTAAGGTTTGTTTCCTCTTGATGTAGCCTAATGCAGGGACTGGCGAATAACACTTTTATTGAAAGGGGTTGCCAAACTTCCAAAAACTAGAGTCTCCTGAAATCTCAACATATATTTTTTCATCCAATCTTCATGATACTTTCAAGTAATAATCAGTACACCATTCCCACTTGGATGCCCAAGTTTTGTTCTTCTAGGTTGAAGCATTCGTTTGCAGGAACAGTTTGAATTTTTAGGTTTCATTCTGTTTTCTCCTATATTGACAAATGTAGTTCAAACTCTAAATCAAACACGGTTTGGGCTAGCTTCTTGAAACTTGACACAATAAAGTAGTTCTACATTCTATCCCTAAGGTTTGTTTCCTCTTGATGTAGCCTTCAGCACAGACTGGTGAATAACACTTACAATGAAAGGCGTTGTTAGGCTGCCAAAAAACTAGAGTATCCTGAAATCTCAACACATATTTTTTTTCCGACCTTAATGATACTTTCAAGTAATGAGCAGTACACCAATCAAACTTGGATGCCCAAGTTTCGTTCTCCTAGGTTGATGCATTCGTTTTCAGTAACAGTTTGAATTTCTAGGTTTCACTCTGTTTTCTCTTATATTGACAGATGCAGCTAGAACTCTAAATCAAACACGGTTTGTGCTAGCTTCTTGAAACTTGACACAATAAAGTAGTTCTACGTTCTATCTCTAAGGTTTGTTTCCTCTTGATGTAGCCTAAAGCAGGGACTGGCGAATAACACTTATATTGAAAGGGGTTGCCAAACTTTCAAAAAACTAGAGTCTCCTGAAATCTCAACATATATTTTTTCATCCAATCTCTATGATACTTTCAAGTAATGATCAGTACACCATTCACACTTGGATACCCAAGTTTTGTTCTTCTAGGTTGAAGCATTCGTTTGCAGGAACAGTTTGAATTTTTAGGTTTCACTCTGGTTTCTCCTATATTGACAAATGTAGTTCAAACTCTAAATCATACACGGTTTGGGCTAGCTTCTTGAAACTTGACACAATAAAATAGTTCTACATTCTATCCCAAAGGTTTGTTTCCTCTTGATGTAGCCTTCAGCACAGACTGGCGAATAACACTTACAATGACAGGCGTTGTTAGGCTGCCAAAAAACTAGAGTCTCCTGAAATCTCAACACATATTTTTTTTCCGACCTTAATGATACTTTCAAGTAATGAGCAGTACACCAATCAAACTTGGATGCCAATGTTTCGTTCTCCTAGGTTGATGCATTCGTTTGCAGTAACAGTTTGAATTTCTAGGTTTCACTCTGTTTTCTCCTTTATTGACAGAGGCAGCTAGAACTCTAAATCAAACACGGTTTGTGCTAGCTTCTCGAAACTTGACACAATAGAGTATTTCTACGTTCTATCTCTAAGGTTTGTTTCCTCTTGATGTAGCCTAAAGCAGGGACTGGCGAATAACACTTATATTGAAAGGGGTTGCCAAACTTTCAAAAAACTAGAGTCTCCTGAAATCTCAACATATATTTTTTCATCCAATCTTCATGATACTTTCAAGTAATGATCAGTACACCATTCCCACTTGGATGCCCAAGTTTTGTTCTTCTAGGTTGAAGCATTCGTTTGCAGGAACAGTTTGAATTATTAGGTTTCACTCTGTTTTCTCCTATATTGACAAATGTAGTTCAAACTCTAAATCAAACACGGTTTGGGCTAGCTTCTTGAAACTTGACACAATAAAGTAGTTCTACATTCTATCCCTAAGGTTTGTTTCCTCTTGATGTAGCCTTCAGCACAGACTAGCGAATAACACTTAAAATGACAGGCGTTGTTAGGCTGCCAAAAAACTAGAGTCTCCTGAAATCTCAACACATATTTTTTTCCGACCTTAATGATACTTTCAAGTAATGATCAGTACACCATTCCCACTTGGATGCCCAAGTTTTGTTCTTCTAGGTTGAAGCATTCGTTTGCAGTAACAGTTTGAATTTCTAGGTTTCACTCTGTTTTCTCCTATATTGACAGATGCAGCTAGAACTCTAAATCAAACACGGTTTGTGCTAGCTTCTTGAAACTTGACACAATAAAGTAGTTCTACGTTCTATCTCTAAGGTTTGTTTCCTCTTGATGTAGCCTAAAGCAGGGAATGGCGAATAACACTTACAATGAAAGGCGTTGTTAGGCTGCCAAAAAACTAGAGTCTCCTGAAATCTCAACACATATTTTTTTCCGACCTTAATGATACTTTCAAGTAATGAGCAGTACACCAATCAAACTTGGATGCCCAAGTTTCGTTCTCCTAGGTTGATGCATTCGTTTGCAGTAACAGTTTGAATTTCTAGGTTTCACTCTGTTTTCTCCTATATTGACAGATGCAGCTAGAACTCTAAATCAAACACGGTTTGTGCTAGCTTCTTGAAACTTGACACAATAAAGTAGTTCTACGTTCTATCTCTAAGGTTTGTTTCCTCTTGATGTAGCCTAAAGCAGGGACTGGCGAATAACACTTATATTGAAAGGGGTTGCCAAACTTTCAAAAAACTAGAGTCTCCTGAAATCTCAACATATATTTTTTCATCCAATCTCTATGATACTTTCAAGTAATGATCAGTACACCATTCACACTTGGATACCCAAGTTTTGTTCTTCTAGGTTGAAGCATTCGTTTGCAGGAACAGTTTGAATTTTTAGGTTTCACTCTGGTTTCTCCTATATTGACAAATTTAGTTCAAACTCTAAATCATACACGGTTTGGGCTAGCTTCTTGAAACTTGACACAATAAAGTAGTTCTACATTCTATCCCTAAGGTTTGTTTCCTCTTGATGTAGCCTTCAGCACAGACTGGCGAATAACACTTACAATGAAAGGCGTTGTTAGGCTGCCAAAAAACTAGAGTATCCTGAAATCTCAACACATATTTTTTTTCCGACCTTAATGATACTTTCAAGTAATGAGCAGTACACCAATCAAACTTGGATGCCCAAGTTTCGTTCTCCTAGGTTGATGCATTCGTTTGCAGTAACAGTTTGAATTTCTAGGTTTCACTCTGTTTTCTCCTTTATTGACAGATGCAGCTAGAACTCTAAATCAAACACGGTTTGTGCTAGCTTCTTGAAACTTGACACAATAAACTAGTTCTACGTTCTATCTCTAAGGTTTGTTTCCTCTTGATGTAGCCTAAAGCAGGGACTGGCGAATAACACTTACAATGAGAGGCGTTGTTAGGCTGCCACAAAACTAGAGTCTCCTGAAACCTCAACACATATTTTTTTCCGACCTTAATGATACTTTCAAGTAATGAGCAGTACACCAATCAAACTTGGATGCCCAAGTTTCGTTCTCCTAGGTTGATGCATTCGTTTGCAGTAACAGTTTGAATTTCTAGGTTTCACTCTGTTTTCTCCTAAATTGACAGATGCAGTTAGAACTCTAAATCAAACACGGTTTGTGCTAGCTTCTTGAAACTTGACACAATAAAGTAGTTCTACCTTCTATCTCTAAGGTTTGTTTCCTCTTGATGTAGCCTAAAGCAGGGACTGGCGAATAACACTTACAATGAGAGGCGTTGTTAGGCTGCCAAAAAACTAGAGTCTCCTGAAATCTCAACACATATTTTTTTCCGACCTTAATGATACTTTCAAGTAATGAGCAGTACACCAATCAAACTTGGATGCCCAAGTTTCGTTCTCCTAGGTTGATGCATTCGTTTGCAGTAACAGTTTGAATTTCTAGGTTTCACTCTGTTTTCTCCTATATTGACAGATGCAGTTAGAACTCTGAATCAAACACGGTTTGTGCTAGCTTCTTGAAACTTGACACAATAAAGTAGTTCTACGTTCTATCTCTAAGGTTTGTTTCCTCTTGATGTAGCCTAAAGCAGGGACTGGCGAATAACACTTACAATGAGAGGCGTTGTTAGGCTGCCAAAAAACTAGAGTCTCCTGAAATCTCAACACATATTTTTTTCCGACCTTAATGATACTTTCAAGTAATGATCAGTACACCATTCTCACTTGGATGCCCAAGTTTTGTTCTTCTAGGTTGAAGCATTCGTTTGCAGGAACAGTTTGAATTTTTAGGTTTCACTCTGGTTTCTCCTATATTGACAGATGCAGTTAGAACTTTATATCAAACACGGTTTGTGCTAGCTACTTGAAACATGACACAATAATGTTGTTCTACGTTCTATCCCTAAGGTTTGTTTCCTCTTGATGTAGCCTTAAGCAGAGACTGGCGAATAACACATTCAATGAAAGGCGTTGTTAGGCTGCCAAAAAACTACAGTCTCCTGAAATCTCATCATATATTTTTTCTTCCGACCTTCATGATACTTTCAAGTAATGAGCAGTGCACCAATCAAACTTGGATGCCCAAGTTTCGTTCTCCTAGTTTGAAGCATTCGTTTGCAGAAACAGTTTGAATTTTTAGGTTTCACACTGTTTTGTCCTATATTGACAGATGCAGTTCGAACTCTAAATCAAACACGGTTTGTGCTAGCTTCTTGAAACTTGACAAAATACTGTAGTTCTACGTTCTATCTCTAAGGTTTGTTTCCTCTTGATGTAGCCTAATGCAGGGACTGGCGAATAACACTTTTATTGAAAGGGGTTGCCAAACTTCCAAAAACTAGAGTCTCCTGAAATCTCAACATATATTTTTTCATCCAATCTTCATGATACTTTCAAGTAATAATCAGTACACCATTCCCACTTGGATGCCCAAGTTTTGTTCTTCTAGGTTGAAGCATTCGTTTGCAGGAACAGTTTGAATTTTTAGGTTTCATTCTGTTTTCTCCTATATTGACAAATGTAGTTCAAACTCTAAATCAAACACGGTTTGGGCTAGCTTCTTGAAACTTGACACAATAAAGTAGTTCTACATTCTATCCCTAAGGTTTGTTTCCTCTTGATGTAGCCTTCAGCACAGACTGGTGAATAACACTTACAATGAAAGGCGTTGTTAGGCTGCCAAAAAACTAGAGTATCCTGAAATCTCAACACATATTTTTTTTCCGACCTTAATGATACTTTCAAGTAATGAGCAGTACACCAATCAAACTTGGATGCCCAAGTTTCGTTCTCCTAGGTTGATGCATTCGTTTTCAGTAACAGTTTGAATTTCTAGGTTTCACTCTGTTTTCTCTTATATTGACAGATGCAGCTAGAACTCTAAATCAAACACGGTTTGTGCTAGCTTCTTGAAACTTGACACAATAAAGTAGTTCTACGTTCTATCTCTAAGGTTTGTTTCCTCTTGATGTAGCCTAAAGCAGGGACTGGCGAATAACACTTATATTGAAAGGGGTTGCCAAACTTTCAAAAAACTAGAGTCTCCTGAAATCTCAACATATATTTTTTCATCCAATCTCTATGATACTTTCAAGTAATGATCAGTACACCATTCACACTTGGATACCCAAGTTTTGTTCTTCTAGGTTGAAGCATTCGTTTGCAGGAACAGTTTGAATTTTTAGGTTTCACTCTGGTTTCTCCTATATTGACAAATGTAGTTCAAACTCTAAATCATACACGGTTTGGGCTAGCTTCTTGAAACTTGACACAATAAAATAGTTCTACATTCTATCCCAAAGGTTTGTTTCCTCTTGATGTAGCCTTCAGCACAGACTGGCGAATAACACTTACAATGACAGGCGTTGTTAGGCTGCCAAAAAACTAGAGTCTCCTGAAATCTCAACACATATTTTTTTTCCGACCTTAATGATACTTTCAAGTAATGAGCAGTACACCAATCAAACTTGGATGCCAATGTTTCGTTCTCCTAGGTTGATGCATTCGTTTGCAGTAACAGTTTGAATTTCTAGGTTTCACTCTGTTTTCTCCTTTATTGACAGAGGCAGCTAGAACTCTAAATCAAACACGGTTTGTGCTAGCTTCTCGAAACTTGACACAATAGAGTATTTCTACGTTCTATCTCTAAGGTTTGTTTCCTCTTGATGTAGCCTAAAGCAGGGACTGGCGAATAACACTTATATTGAAAGGGGTTGCCAAACTTTCAAAAAACTAGAGTCTCCTGAAATCTCAACATATATTTTTTCATCCAATCTTCATGATACTTTCAAGTAATGATCAGTACACCATTCCCACTTGGATGCCCAAGTTTTGTTCTTCTAGGTTGAAGCATTCGTTTGCAGGAACAGTTTGAATTATTAGGTTTCACTCTGTTTTCTCCTATATTGACAGATGCAGTTAGAACTTTATATCAAACATGGTTTGTGCTAGCTACTTGAAACATGACACAATAAAGTAGTTCTACGTTCTATCCCTAAGGTTTGTTTCCTCTTGATGTAGCCTTAAGCAGAGACTGGCGAATAACACATTCAATGAAAGGCGTTGTTAGGCTGCCAAAAAACTACAGTCTCCTGAAATCTCATCATATATTTTTTCTTCCGACCTTCATGATACTTTCAAGTAATGAGCAGTGCACCAATCAAACTTGGATGCCCAAGTTTCATTCTCCTAGGTTGAAGCATTCGTTTGCAAAAACAGTTTGAATTTTTAGGTTTCACACTGTTTTGTCCTATATTGACAGATGCAGTTCGAACTCTAAATCAAACACGGTTTGGGCTAGCTTCTTGAAACTTGACACCATAAAGTAGTTCTATATTCTATCCCTAAGGTTTGTTTCCTCTTGATGTAGCCTTCAGCACAGACTGGCGAATAACACTTACAATGAAAGACGTTGTTAGGCTGCCAAAAAACTAGAGTCTCCTGAAATCTCAACACATATTTTTTTCCGACCTTAATGATACTTTCAAGTAATGAGCAGTACACCAATCAAACTTGGATGCCCAAGTTTCGTTCTCCTAGGTTGATGCATTCGTTTGCAGTAACAGTTTGAATTTCTAGGTTTCACTCTGTTTTCTCCTATATTGACAGATGCAGTTAGAACTCTGAATCAAACACGGTTTGTGCTAGCTTCTTGAAACTTGACACAATAAAGTAGTTCTACGTTCTATCTCTAAGGTTTGTTTCCTCTTGATGTAGCCTAAAGCAGGGACTGGCGAATAACACTTATATTGAAAGTGGTTGCCAAACTTTCAAAAAACTAGAGTCTCCTGAAATCTCAACATATATTTTTTCATCCAATCTTCATGATACTTTCAAGTAATGATCAGTACACCATTCCCACTTGGATGCCCACGTTTTGTTCTTCTAGGTTGAAGCATTCGTTTGCAGGAACAGTTTGAATTTTTAGGTTTCACTCTGGTTTCTCCTATATTGACAAATGTAGTTCAAACTCTAAATTATACACGGTTTGGGCTAGCTTCTTGAAACTTGACACAATAAAGTAGTTCTACATTCTATCCCAAAGGTTTGTTTCCTCTTGATGTAGCCTTCAGCACAGACTGGCGAATAACACTTACAATGACAGGCGTTGTTAGGCTGCCAAAAAACTAGAGTCTCCTGAAATCTCAACACATATTTTTTTTCCGACCTTAATGATACTTTCAAGTAATGAGCAGTACACCAATCAAACTTGGATGCCCAAGTTTTGTTCTCCTAGGTTGATGCATTCGTTTGCAGTAACAGTTTGAATTTCTAGGTTTCACTCTGTTTTCTCCTTTATTGACAGAGGCAGCTAGAACTCTAAATCAAACACGGTTTGTGCTAGCTTCTCGAAACTTGACACAATAAAGTAGTTCTACGTTCTATCTCTAAGGTTTGTTTCCTCTTGATGTAGCCTAAAGCAGGGACTGGCAAATAACACTTATATTGAAAGGGGTTGCCAAACTTTCAAAAAACTAGAGTTTCCTGAAATCTCAACATATATTTTTTCATTCAATCTTCATGATACTTTCAAGTAATGATCAGTACACCATTCCCACTTGAATGCCCAAGTTTTGTTCTTCTAGGTTGAAGCATTCGTTTGCAGGAACAGTTTGAATTTTTAGGTTTCACTCTGGTTTCTCCTATATTGACAAATGTAGTTCAAACTCTAAATCATACACGGTTTGGGCTAGCTTCTTGAAAATTGACACAATAAAGTAGTTCTACATTCTATCCCTAAGGTTTGTTTCCTCTTGATGTAGCCTTCAGCACAGACTGGCGAATAACACTTACAATGACAGGCGTTGTTAGGCTGCCAAAAAACTAGAGTCTCCTGAAATCTCAACAAATATTTTTTTTCTGACCTTAATGATACTTTCAAGTAATGAGCAGTACACCAATCAAACTTGGATGCCCAAGTTTCGTTCTCCTAGGTTGATGCATTCGTTTGCAGTAACAGTTTGAATTTCTAGGTTTCACTCTGTTTTCTCCTTTTTTGACAGATGCAGCTAGAACTCTAAATCAAACACGGTTTGTGCTAGCTTCTTGAAACTTGACACAATAAACTAGTTCTACGTTCTATCTCTAAGGTTTGTTTCCTCTTGATGTAGCCTAAAGCAGGGACTGGCGAATAACACTTACAATGAGAGGCGTTGTTAGGCTGCCACAAAACTAGAGTCTCCTGAAATCTCAACACATATTTTTTTCCGACCTTAATGATACTTTCAAGTAATGAGCAGTACACCAATCAAACTTGGATGCCCAAGTTTCGTTCTCCTAGGTTGATGCATTAGTTTGCAGTAACAGTTTGAATTTCTAGGTTTCACTCTGTTTTCTCCTATATTGACAGATGCAGTTAGAACTCTAAATCAAACACGGTTTGTGCTAGCTTCTTGAAACTTGACACAATAAAGTAGTTCTACGTTCTATCTATAAGGTTTGTTTCCTCTTGATGTAGCCTAAAGCAGGGACTGGCGAATAACACTTACAATGAGAGGCGTTGTTAGGCTGCCAAAAAACTAGAGTCTCCTGAAATCTCAACACATATTTTTTTCCGACCTTAATGATACTTTCAAGTAATGAGCAGTACACCAATCAAACTTGGATGCCCAAGTTTCGTTCTCCTAGGTTGATGCATTCGTTTGCAGTAACAGTTTGAATTTCTAGGTTTCACTCTGTTTTCTCCTATATTGACAGATGCAGTTAGAACTCTGAATCAAACACGGTTTGTGCTAGCTTCTTGAAACTTGACACAATAAAGTAGTTCTACGTTCTATCTCTAAGGTTTGTTTCCTCTTGATGTAGCCTAAAGCAGGGACTGGCGAATAACACTTATATTGAAAGTGGTTGCCAAACTTTCAAAAAACTAGAGTCTCCTGAAATCTCAACATATATTTTTTCATCCAATCTTCATGATACTTTCAAGTAATGATCAGTACACCATTCCCACTTGGATGCCCACGTTTTGTTCTTCTAGGTTGAAGCATTCGTTTGCAGGAACAGTTTGAATTTTTAGGTTTCACTCTGGTTTCTCCTATATTGACAAATGTAGTTCAAACTCTAAATCATACACGGTTTGGGCTAGCTTCTTGAAACTTGACACAATAAAGTAGTTCTACATTCTATCCCAAAGGTTTGTTTCCTCTTGATGTAGCCTTCAGCACAGACTGGAGAATAACACTTACAATGACAGGCGTTGTTAGGCTGCCAAAAAACTAGAGTCTCCTGAAATCTCAACACATATTTTTTTTCCGACCTTAATGATACTTTCAAGTAATGAGCAGTACACCAATCAAACTTGGATGCCCAAGTTTTGTTCTCCTAGGTTGATGCATTCGTTTGCAGTAACAGTTTGAATTTCTAGGTTTCACTCTGTTTTCTCCTTTATTGACAGAGGCAGCTAGAACTCTAAATCAAACACGGTTTGTGCTAGCTTCTCGAAACTTGACACAATAAAGTAGTTCTACGTTCTATCTCTAAGGTTTGTTTCCTCTTGATGTAGCCTAAAGCAGGGACTGGCGAATAACACTTATATTGAAAGGGGTTGCCAAACTTTCAAAAAACTAGAGTTTCCTGAAATCTCAACATATATTTTTTCATTCAATCTTCATGATACTTTCAAGTAATGATCAGTACACCATTCCCACTTGGATGCCCAAGTTTTGTTCTTCTAGGTTGAAGCATTCGTTTGCAGGAACAGTTTGAATTTTTAGGTTTCACTCTGGTTTCTCCTATATTGACAAATGTAGTTCAAACTCTAAATCATACACGGTTTGGGCTAGCTTCTTGAAAATTGACACAATAAAGTAGTTCTACATTCTATCCCTAAGGTTTGTTTCCTCTTGATGTAGCCTTCAGCACAGACTGGCGAATAACACTTACAATGACAGGCGTTGTTAGGCTGCCAAAAAACTAGAGTCTCCTGAAATCTCAACAAATATTTTTTTTCCGACCTTAATGATACTTTCAAGTAATGAGCAGTACACCAATCAAACTTGGATGCCCAAGTTTCGTTCTCCTAGGTTGATGCATTCGTTTGCAGTAACAGTTTGAATTTCTAGGTTTCACTCTGTTTTCTCCTTTTTTGACAGATGCAGCTAGAACTCTAAATCAAACACGGTTTGTGCTAGCTTCTTGAAACTTGACACAATAAACTAGTTCTACGTTCTATCTCTAAGGTTTGTTTCCTCTTGATGTAGCCTAAAGCAGGGACTGGCGAATAACACTTA
Organism: Callospermophilus lateralis; assembly: GCF_048772815.1. NCBI lineage: Eukaryota > Metazoa > Chordata > Mammalia > Rodentia > Sciuridae > Callospermophilus > Callospermophilus lateralis. Next base: position 459,015 of record NW_027512417.1, on the reverse strand, counting down.
CTATGAGAGGCGTTGTTAGGCTGCCACAAAACTAGAGTCTCCTGAAATTTCAACACATATTTTTTTCCGACCTTAATGATACTTTCAAGTAATGAGCAGTACACCAATCAAACTTGGATGCCCAAGTTTCGTTCTCCTAGGTTGATGCATTAGTTTGCAGTAACAGTTTGAATTTCTAGGTTTCACTCTGTTTTCTCCTATATTGACAGATGCAGTTAGAACTCTAAATCAAACACGGTTTGTGCTAGCTTCTTGAAACTTGACACAATAAAGTAGTTCTACGTTCTATCTATAAGGTTTGTTTCCTCTTGATGTAGCCTAAAGCAGGGACTGGCGAATAACACTTACAATGAGAGGCGTTGTTAGGCTGCCAAAAAACTAGAGTCTCCTGAAATCTCAACACATATTTTTTTCCGACCTTAATGATACTTTCAAGTAATGAGCAGTACACCAATCAAACTTGGATGCCCAAGTTTCGTTCTCCTAGGTTGATGCATTCGTTTGCAGTAACAGTTTGAATTTCTAGGTTTCACTCTGTTTTCTCCTATATTGACAGATGCAGTTAGAACTCTGAATCAAACACGGTTTGTGCTAGCTTCTTGAAACTTGACACAATAAAGTAGTTCTACGTTCTATCTCTAAGGTTTGTTTCCTCTTGATGTAGCCTAAAGCAGGGACTGGCGAATAACACTTACAATGAGAGGCGTTGTTAGGCTGCCAAAAAACTAGAGTCTCCTGAAATCTCAACACATATTTTTTTCAGACCTTAATGATACTTTCAAGTAATGATCAGTACACCATTCCCACTTGGATGCCCAAGTTTTGTTCTTCTAGGTTGAAGCATTCGTTTGCAGGAACAGTTTGAATTTTTAGGTTTCACTCTGGTTTCTCCTATATTGACAGATGCAGTTAGAACTTTATATCAAACACGGTTTGTGCTAGCTACTTGAAACATGACACAATAAAGTAGTTCTACGTTTTATCCCTAAGGTTTGTTTCCTCTTGATGTAGCCTTAAGCAGAGACTGGCGAATAACACATTCAATGAAAGGCGTTGTTAGGCTGCCAAAAAACTACAGTCTCCTGAAATCTCATCATATATTTTTTCTTCCGACCTTCATGATACTTTCAAGTAATGAGCAGTGCACCAATCAAACTTGGATGCCCAAGTTTCGTTCTCCTAGGTTGAAGCATTCGTTTGCAGAAACAGTTTGAATTTTTAGGTTTCACACTGTTTTGTCCTATATTGACAGATGCAGTTCGAACTCTAAATCAAACACGGTTTGTGCTAGCTTCTTGAAACTTGACAAAATACTGTAGTTCTACGTTCTATCTCTAAGGTTTGTTTCCTCTTGATGTAGCCTAATGCAGGGACTGGCGAATAACACTTATATTGAAAGGGGTTGCCAAACTTCCAAAAACTAGAGTCTTCTGAAATCTCAACATATATTTTTTCATCCAATCTTCATGATACTTTCAAGTAATGATCAGTACACCAATCCCACTTGGATGCTCAAGTTTCATTCTCCTACGTGGAAGCATTCGTTTGCAGTAACAGTTTGAATTTTTAGGTTTCACTCTGTTTTCTCCTATATTGACAAATTTAGTTCAAACTCTAAATCATACACGGTTTGGGCTAGCTTCTTGAAACTTGACACAATAAAGTAGTTCTACATTCTATCCCTAAGGATTGTTTCCTCTTTATGTAGCCTTCAGCACAGACTGGCGAATAACACTTACAATGAAAGGCGTTGTTAGGCTGCCAAAAAACTAGAGTCTCCTGAAATCTCAACACATATTTTTTTCCGACCTTAATGATACTTTCAAGTAATGAGCAGTACACCAATCAAACTTGGATGCCCAAGTTTCGTTCTCCTAGGTTGATGCATTCGTTTGCAGTAACAGTTTGAATTTCTAGGTTTCACTCTGTTTTCTCCTATATTGACAGATGCAGCTAGAACTCTAAATCAAACACGGTTTGTGCTAGCTTCTTGAAACTTGACACAATAAAGTAGTTCTACGTTCTATCTCTAAGGTTTGTTTCCTCTTGATGTAGCCTAAAGCAGGGACTGGCGAATAACACTTATATTGAAAGGGGTTGCCAAACTTTCAAAAAACTAGAGTCTCCTGAAATCTCAACATATATTTTTTCATCCAATCTTCATGATACTTTCAAGTAATGATCAGTACACCATTCCCACTTGGATGCCCAAGTTTTGTTCTTCTAGGTTGAAGCATTCGTTTGCAGGAACAGTTTGAATTTTTAGGTTTCACTCTGGTTTATCCTATATTGACAAATGTAGTTCAAACTCTAAATCATACACGGTTTGGGCTAGCTTCTTGAAACTTGACACAATAAAGTAGTTCTACATTCTATCCCAAAGGTTTGTTTCCTCTTGATGTAGCCTTCAGCACAGACTGGCGAATAACACTTACAATGACAGGCGTTGTTAGGCTGCCAAAAAGTAGAGTCTCCTGAAATCTCAACGCATATTTTTTTTCCGACATTAATGATACTTTCAAGTAATGAGCAGTACACCAATCAAACTTGGATGCCCAAGTTTCGTTCTCCTAGGTTGATGCATTCGATTGCAGTAACAGTTTGAAATTCTAGGTTTCACTCTGTTTTCTCCTATATTGACAGATGCAGCTAGAACTCTAAATCAAACACGGTTTGTGCTAGCTTCTCGAAACTTGACACAAAAAAGTAGTTATACGTTCTATCTCTAAGGTTTGTTTCCTCTTGATGTAGCCTAAAGCAGGGACTGGCGAATAACACTTATATTGAAAGGGGTTGAAAACTTTCAAAAAACTAGAGTCTCCTGGAATCTCAACATATATTTTTTCACCCAATCTTCATGATACTTTCAAGTAATGATCAGTACACCATTCCCACTTGGATGCCCAAGTTTTGTTCTTCTAGGTTGGAGCATTCGTTTGCAGGAACAGTTTGAATTTTTAGGTTTCACTCTGGTTTCTCCTATATTGACAGATGCAGTTAGAACTTTATATCAAACATGGTTTGTGCTAGCTACTTGAAACATGACACAATAAAGTAGTTCTACGTTCTATCCCTAAGGTTTGTTTCCTCTTGATGTAGCCTTAAGCAGAGACTGGCGAATAACACATTCAATGAAAGGCGTTGTTAGGCTGCCAAAAAACTACAGTCTCCTGAAATCTCATCATATATTTTTTCTTCCGACCTTCATGATACTTTCAAGTAATGAGCAGTGCACCAATCAAACTTGGATGCCCAAGTTTCGTTCTCCTAGGTTGAAGCATTCGTTTGCAGAAACAGTTTGAATTTTTAGGTTTCACACTGTTTTGTCCTATATTGACAGATGCAGTTGGGGCTCTAAATCAAACACGGTTTGTGCTAGCTTCTTGAAACTTGACAAAATACTGTAGTTCTACGTTCTATCTCTAAGGTTTGTTTCCTCTTGATGTAGCCTAATGCAGGGACTGGCGAATAACACTTTTATTGAAAGGGGTTGCCAAACTTCCAAAAACTAGAGTCTTCTGAAATCTCAACATATATTTTTTCATCCAATCTTCATGATACTTCAAGTAATGATCAGTACACCAATCCCACTTGGATGCTCAAGTTTCATTCTCCTACGTGGAAGCATTCGTTTGCAGTAACAGTTTGAATTTTTAGGTTTCACTCTGTTTTCTCCTATATTGACAAATTTAGTTCAAACTCTAAATCATACACGGTTTGGGCTAGCTTCTTGAAACTTGACACCATAAAGTAGTTCTATATTCTATCCCTAAGGTTTGTTTCCTCTTGATGTAGCCTTCAGCACAGACTGGCGAATAACACTTACAATGAAAGGCGTTGTTAGGCTGCCAAAAAACTAGAGTATCCTGAAATCTCAACACATATTTTTTTTCCGACCTTAATGATACTTTCAAGTAATGAGCAGTACACCAATCAAACTTGGATGCCCAAGTTTCGTTCTCCTAGGTTGATGCATTCGTTTGCAGTAACAGTTTGAATTTCTAGGTTTCACTCTGTTTTCTAAAATATTGACAGATGCAGCTAGAACTCTAAATCAAACACGGTTTGTGCTAGCTTCTTGAAACTTGACACAATAAAGTAGTTCTACATTCTATCCCAAAGGTTTGTTTCCTCTTGATGTAGCCTTCAGCACAGACTGGCGAATAACACTTACAATGACAGGCGTTGTTAGGCTGCCAAAAAACTAGAGTATCCTGAAATCTCAACACATATTTTTTTCCGACCTTAATGATACTTTCAAGTAATGAGCAGTACACCAATCAAACTTGGATGCCCAAGTTTCGTTCTCCTAGGTTGATGCATTCGTTTGCAGTAACAGTTTGAATTTCTAGGTTTCACTCTGTTTTCTCCTATATTGACAGATGCAGCTAGAACTCTAAATCAAACACGGTTTGTGCTAGCTTCTCGAAACTTGACAAAATAAAGTAGTTCTACGTTTTTTCTCTAAGGTTTGTTTCCTCTTGATGTAGCCTAAAGCAGGGACTGGCGAATAACACTTATATTGAAAGGGGTTGAAAACTTTCAAAAAACTAGAGTCTAATGAAATCTCAACATATATTTTTTCATCCAATCTTCATGATACTTTCAAGTAATGATCAGTACACCATTCCCACTTGGATGCCCAAGTTTTGTTCTTCTAGGTTGAAGCATTCGTTTGCAGGAACAGTTTGAATTTTTAGGTTTCACTCTGTTTTCTCCTATATTGACAAATGTAGTTCAAACTCTAAATCATACACGGTTTGGGCTAGCTTCTTGAAACTTGACACAATAATGTAGTTCTACATTCTATCCCTAAGGTTTGTTTCCTCTTGATGTAGCCTTCAGCACAGACTGGCGAATAACACTTACAATGACAGGCGTTGTTAGGCTGCCAAAAAACTAGAGTCTCCTGAAATCTCAACACATATTTTTTTTCCGACCTTAATGATACTTTCAAGTAATGAGCAGTACACCAATCAAACTTGGATGCCCAAGTTTCGTTCTCCTAGGTTGATGCATTCGTTTGCAGTAACAGTTTGAATTTCTAGGTTTCACTCTGTTTTCTCCTATATTGACAGATGCAGCTAGAACTCTAAATCAAACACGGTTTGTGCTAGCTTCTTGAAACTTGACACAATAAAGTAGTCCTACGTTCTATCTCTAAGGTTTGTTTCCTCTTGATGTAGCCTAAAGCAGGGACTGGCGAATAACACTTACAATGAGAGGCGTTGTTAGGCTGCCAAAAAACTAGAGTCTCCTGAAATCTCAACACATATTTTTTTCCGACCTTAATGATACTTTCAAGTAATGAACAGTACACCAATCAAACTTGGATGCCCAAGTTTCGTTCTCCTAGGTTGATGCATTCGTTTCCAGTAACAGTTTGAATTTCTAGGTTTCACTCTGTTTTCTCCTATATTGACAGATGCAGTTAGAACTCTAAATCAAACACGGTTTGTGCTAGCTTCTTGAAACTTGACACAATAAAGTAGTTCTACGTTCTATCTCTAAGGTTTGTTTCCTCTTGATGTAGCCTAAAGCAGGGACTGGCGAATAACACTTACAATGAGAGGCGTTGTTAGGCTGCCAAAAAACTAGAGTATCCTGAAATCTCAACACATATTTTTTTCCGACCTTAATGATACTTTCAAGTAATGAGCAGTACACCAATCAAACTTGGATGCCCAAGTTTCGTTCTCCTAGGTTGATGCATTCGTTTGCAGTAACAGTTTGAATTTCTAGGTTTCACTCTGTTTTCTCCTATATTGACAGATGCAGCTAGAACTCTAAATCAAACACGGTTTGTGCTAGCTTCTTGAAACTTGACACAATAAAGTAGTTCTACGTTCTATCTCTAAGGTTTGTTTCATCTTGATGTAGCCTAAAGCAGGGACTGGCGAATAACACTTATATTGAAAGGGGTTGCCAAACTTTCAAAAAACTAGAGTCTCCTGAAATCTCAACATATATTTTTTCATCCAATCTTCATGATACTTTCAAGTAATGATCAGTACACCATTCCCACTTGGATGCCCAAGTTTTGTTCTTCTAGGTTGAAGCATTCGTTTGCAGGAACAGTTTGAATTTTTAGGTTTCACTCTGGTTTATCCTATATTGACAAATGTAGTTCAAACTCTAAATCATACACGGTTTGGGCTAGCTTCTTGATACTTGACACAATAAAGTAGTTCTACATTCTATCCCAAAGGTTTGTTTCCTCTTGATGTAGCCTTCAGCACAGACTGGCGAATAACACTTACAATGACAGGCGTTGTTAGGCTGCCAAAAAGTAGAGTCTCCTGAAATCTCAACACATATTTTTTTTCCGACATTAATGATACTTTCAAGTAATGAGCAGTACACCAATCAAACTTGGATGCCCAAGTTTCGTTCTCCTAGGTTGATGCATTCGATTGCAGTAACAGTTTGAAATTCTAGGTTTCACTCTGTTTTCTCCTATATTGACAGATGCAGCTAGAACTCTAAATCAAACACGGTTTGTGCTAGCTTCTCAAAACTTGACACAATAAAGTAGTTATACGTTCTATCTCTAAGGTTTGTTTCCTCTTGATGTAGCCTAAAGCAGGGACTGGCGAATAACACTTATATTGAAAGGGGTTGAAAACTTTCAAAAAACTAGAGTCTCCTGGAATCTCAACATATATTTTTTCATCCAATCTTCATGATACTTTCAAGTAATGATCAGTACACCATTCCCACTTGGATGCCCAAGTTTTGTTCTTCTAGGTTGGAGCATTCGTTTGCAGGAACAGTTTGAATTTTTAGGTTTCACTCTGGTTTCTCCTATATTGACAGATGCAGTTAGAACTTTATATCAAACATGGTTTGTGCTAGCTACTTGAAACATGACACAATAAAGTAGTTCTACGTTCTATCCCTAAGGTTTGTTTCCTCTTGATGTAGCCTTAAGCAGAGACTGGCGAATAACACATTCAATGAAAGGCGTTGTTAGGCTGCCAAAAAACTACAGTCTCCTGAAATCTCATCATATATTTTTTCTTCCGACCTTCATGATACTTTCAAGTAATGAGCAGTGCACCAATCAAACTTGGATGCCCAAGTTTCGTTCTCCTAGGTTGAAGCATTCGTTTGCAGAAACAGTTTGAATTTTTAGGTTTCACACTGTTTTGTCCTATATTGACAGATGCAGTTGGGGCTCTAAATCAAACACGGTTTGTGCTAGCTTCTTGAAACTTGACAAAATACTGTAGTTCTACGTTCTATCTCTAAGGTTTGTTTCCTCTTGATGTAGCCTAATGCAGGGACTGGCGAATAACACTTTCATTGAAAGGGGTTGCCAAACTTCCAAAAACTAGAGTCTTCTGAAATCTCAACATATATTTTTTCATCCAATCTTCATGATACTTCAAGTAATGATCAGTACACCAATCCCACTTGGATGCTCAAGTTTCATTCTCCTACGTGGAAGCATTCGTTTGCAGTAACAGTTTGAATTTTTAGGTTTCACTCTGTTTTCTCCTATATTGACAAATTTAGTTCAAACTCTAAATCATACACGGTTTGGGCTAGCTTCTTGAAACTTGACACAATAAAGTAGTTCTATATTCTATCCCTAAGGTTTGTTTCCTCTTGATGTAGCCTTCAGCACAGACTGGCGAATAACACTTACAATGAAAGGCGTTGTTAGGCTGCCAAAAAACTAGAGTATCCTGAAATCTCAACACATATTTTTTTTCCGACCTTAATGATACTTTCAAGTAATGAGCAGTACACCAATCAAACTTGGATGCCCAAGTTTCGTTCTCCTAGGTTGATGCATTCGTTTGCAGTAACAGTTTGAATTTCTAGGTTTCACTCTGTTTTCTAAAATATTGACAGATGCAGCTAGAACTCTAAATCAAACACGGTTTGTGCTAGCTTCTTGAAACTTGACACAATAAAGTAGTTCTACATTCTATCCCAAAGGTTTGTTTCCTCTTGATGTAGCCTTCAGCACAGACTGCCGAATAACACTTACAATGACAGGCGTTGTTAGGCTGCCAAAAAACTAGAGTATCCTGAAATCTCAACACATATTTTTTTCCGACCTTAATGATACTTTCAAGTAATGAGCAGTACACCAATCAAACTTGGATGCCCAAGTTTCGTTCTCCTAGGTTGATGCATTCGTTTGCAGTAACAGTTTGAATTTCTAGGTTTCACTCTGTTTTCTCCTATATTGACAGATGCAGCTAGAACTCTAAATCAAACACAGTTTGTGCTAGCTTCTCGAAACTTGACAAAATAAAGTAGTTCTACGTTCTATCTCTAAGGTTTGTTTCCTCTTGATGTAGCCTAAAGCAGGGACTGGCGAATAACACTTATATTGAAAGGGGTTGAAAACTTTCAAAAAACTAGAGTCTCCTGAAATCTGAACATATATTTTTTCATCCAATCTTCATGATACTTTCAAGTAATGATCAGTACACCAATCCCACTTGGATGCCAAAGTTTTGTTCTTCTAGGTTGAAGCATTCGTTTGCAGGAACAGTTTGAATTTTTAGGTTTCACTCTGTTTTCTCCTATATTGACAAATGTAGTTCAAACTCTAAATCATACACGGTTTGGGCTAGCTTCTTGAAACTTGACACAATAATGTAGTTCTACATTCTATCCCTAAGGTTTGTTTCCTCTTGATGTAGCCTTCAGCACAGACTGGCGAATAACACTTACAATGACAGGCGTTGTTAGGCTGCCAAAAAACTAGAGTCTCCTGAAATCTCAACACATATTTTTTTTCCGACCTTAATGATACTTTCAAGTAATGAGCAGTACACCAATCAAACTTGGATGCCCAAGTTTCGTTCTCCTAGGTTGATGCATTCGTTTGCAGTAACAGTTTGAATTTCTAGGTTTCACTCTGTTTTCTCCTATATTGACAGATGCAGCTAGAACTCTAAATCAAACACGGTTTGTGCTAGCTTCTTGAAACTTGACACAATAAAGTAGTCCTACGTTCTATCTCTAAGGTTTGTTTCCTCTTGATGTAGCCTAAAGCAGGGACTGGCGAATAACACTTACAATGAGAGGCGTTGTTAGGCTGCCAAAATACTAGAGTCTCCTGAAATCTCAACACATATTTTTTTCCGACCTTAATGATACTTTCAAGTAATGAGCAGTACACCAATCAAACTTGGATGCCCAAGTTTCGTTCTCCTAGGTTGATGCATTCGTTTGCAGTAACAGTTTGAATTTCAAGGTTTCACTCTGTTTTCTCCTATATTGACAGATGCAGTTAGAACTCTAAATCAAACACGGTTTGTGCTAGCTTCTTGAAACTTGACACAATAAAGTAGTTCTACGTTCTATCTCTAAGGTTTGTTTCCTCTTGATGTAGCCTAAAGCAGGGACTGGCGAATAACACTTACAATGAGAGGCGTTGTTAGGCTGCCAAAAAACAAGAGTATCCTGAAATCTCAACACATATTTTTTTCCGACCTTAATGATACTTTCAAGTAATGAGCAGTACACCAATCAAACTTGGATGCCCAAGTTTCGTTCTCCTAGGTTGATGCATTCGTTTGCAGTAACAGTTTGAATTTCTAGGTTTCACTCTGTTTTCTCCTATATTGACAGATGCAGCTAGAACTCTAAATCAAACACGGTTTGTGCTAGCTTCTTGAAACTTGACACAATAAAGTAGTTCTACGTTCTATCTCTAAGGTTTGTTTCCTCTTGATGTAGCCTAAAGCAGGGACTGGCGAATAACACTTATATTGAAAGGGGTTGCCAAACTTTCAAAAACCTAGAGTCTCCTGAAATCTCAACATATATATTTTCATCCAAACTTCATGATACATTCAAGTAATGATCAGTACACCATTCCCACTTGGATGCCCAAGTTTCGTTCTTCTAGGTTGAAGCATTCGTTTGCAGAAACAGTTTGAATTTTTAGGTTTCACTCTGTTTTCTCCTATATTGACAGATGAGGTTAGAACTTTAAATCAAACACGGTTTGTGCTAGCTTCTTGAAACTTGACACAATAAAGTAGTGCTACGTTCTATCTCTAAGGTTTGTTTCCTCTTGATGAAGCCTAAAGCAGGGACTGGCGAATAACACTTACAATGAGAGGCGTTGTTAGGCTGCCAAAAAACTAGAGTCTCCTGAAATCTCAACACATATTTTTTTCCGACCTTAATGATACTTTCAAGTAATGAGCAGTACACCAATCAAACTTGGATGCCCAAGTTTCGTTCTCCTAGGTTGATGCATTCGTTTGCAGTAACAGTTTGAATTTCTAGGTTTCACTCTGTTTTCTCCTATATTGACAGATGCAGCTAGATCTCTAAATCAAACACGGTTTGTGCTAGCTTCTTGAAACTTGACACAATAAAGTAGTTCTACGTTCTATCTCTAAGGTTTGTTTCCTCTTGATGTAGCCTAAAGCAGGGACTGGCGAATAACACTTATATTGAAAGGGGTTGCCAAACTTTCAAAAAACTAGAGTCTCCTGAAATCTCAACATATATTTTTTCATCCAATCTTCATGATACATTCAAGTAATGATCAGTACACCATTCCCACTTGGATGCCCAAGTTTTGTTCTTCTACGTTGAAGCATTCGTTTGCAGGAACAGTTTGAATTTTTAGGTTTCACTCTGGTTTCTCCTATATTGACAGATGCAGTTAGAACTTTAAATCAAACACGGTTTGTGCTAGCTACTTGAAACATGACACAATAAAGTAGTTCTACGTTCTATCCCTAAGGTTTGTTTCCTCTTGATGTTGCCTTAAGCAGAGACTGGCGAATAACACATTCAATGAAAGGCGTTGTTAGGCTGCCAAAAAACTACAGTCTCCTGAAATCTCATCATATATTTTTTCTTCCGACCTTCATGATACTTTCAAGTAATGAGCAGTGCACCAATCAAACTTGGATGCCCAAGTTTCGTTCTCCTAGGTTGAAGCATTCGTTTGCAGAAACAGTTTGAATTTTTAGGTTTCACACTGTTTTGTCCTATATTGACAGATGCAGTTCGCACTCTAAATCAAACACGGTTTGTGCTAGCTTCTTGAAACTTGACAAAATACTCTAGTTCTACGTTCTATCTCTAAGGTTTGCTTCCTCTTGATGTAGCCTAATGCAGGGACTGGCGAATAACACTTTTATTGAAAGGGGTTGCCAAACTTCCAAAAAATAGAGTCTTCTGAAATCTCAACATATATTTTTTCATCCAATCTTCATGATACTTTCAAGTAATGATCAGTACACCAATCCCACTTGGATGCTCAAGTTTCATTCTCCTACGAGGAAGCATTCGTTTGCAGTAACAGTTTGAATTTTTAGGTTTCACTCTGTTTTCTCCTATATTGACAAATATAGTTCAAACTCTAAATCATACACGGTTTGGGCTAGCTTCTTGAAACTTGACACAATAAAGTAGTTCTACATTCTATCCCTAAGGTTTGTTTCCTCTTGATGTAGCCTTCAGCACAGACTGGCGAATAACACTTACAATGACAGGCGTTGTTAGGCTGCCAAAAAACTAGAGTCTCCTGAAATCTCAACACATATTTTTTTTCCGACCTTAATGATACTTTCAAGTAATGAGCAGTACACCAATCAAACTTGGATGCCCAAGTTTCGTTCTCCTAGGTTGATGCATTCGTTTGCAGTAACAGTTTGAATTTCTAGGTTTCACTCTGTTTTCTCCTTTATTGACAGATGCAGCTAGAACTCTAAATCAAACACGGTTTGTGCTAGCTTCTTGAAACTTGACACAATAAAGTAGTCCTACGTTCTATCTCTAAGGTTTGTTTCCTCTTGATGTAGCCTAAAGCAGGGACTGGCGAATAACACTTACAATGAGAGGCGTTGTTAGGCTGCCAAAAAACTAGAGTCTCCTGAAATCTCAACACATATTTTTTTCCGACCTTAATGATACTTTCAAGTAATGAGCAGTACACCAATCAAACTTGGATGCCCAAGTTTCGTTCTCCTAGGTTGATGCATTCGTTTGCAGTAACAGTTTGAATTTCTAGGTTTCACTCTGTTTTCTCCTATATTGACAGATGCAGCTAGAAACTAAATCAAACACGGTTTGTGCTAGCTTCTTGAAACTTGACACAATAAAGTAGTTCTACGTTCTATCTCTAAGGTTTGTTTCCTCTTGATGTAGCCTAAAGCAGGGACTGGCGAATAACACTTATATTGAAAGGGGTTGCCAAACTTTCAAAAAACTAGAGTCTCCTGAAATCTCAAAATATATTTTTTCATCCAATCTTCATGATACATTCAAGTAATGATCAGTACACCATTCCCACTTGGATGCCCAAGTTTTGTTCTTCTAGGTTGAAGCATTCGTTTGCAGGAACAGTTTGAATTTTTAGGTTTCACTCTGGTTTCTCCTATATTGACAAATGTATTTCAAACTCTAAATCATACAGGGTTTGGGCTAGCTTCTTGAAACTTGACACAATAAAGTAGTTCTACATTCTATCCCAAAGGTTTGTTTCCTATTGATGTAGCCTTCAGCACAGACTGGCGAATAACACTTACAATGACAGGCGTTGTTAGGCTGCCAAAAAGTAGAGTCTCCTGAAATCTCAACACATATTTTTTTTCCGACCTTAATGATACTTTCAAGTAATGAGCAGTACACCAATCAAACTTGGATGCCCAAGTTTCGTTCTCCTAGGTTGATGCATTCGTTTGCAGTAACAGTTTGAATTTCTAGGTTTCACTCTGTTTTCTCCTATATTGACAGATGCAGTTAGAACTCTAAATCAAACACGGTTTGTTTTAGCTTCTTGAAACTTGACACAATAAAGTAGTTCTACGTTCTATCTCTAAGGTTTGTTTCCTCTTGATGTAGCCTAAAGCAGGGACTGGCGAATAACACTTATATTGAAAGGGGTTGCCAAACTTTCAAAAAACTAGAGTCTCCTGAAATCTCAACATATATTTTTTCATCCAATCTTCATGATACATTCAAGTAATGATCAGTACACCATTCCCACTAGGATGCCCAAGTTTTGTTCTTCTAGGTTGAAGCATTCGTTTGCAGGAACAGTTTGAATTTTTAGGTTTCACTCTGGTTTCACCTATATTGACAGATGCAGTTAGAACTTTAAATCAAACACGGTTTGTGCTAGCTACTTGAAACATGACACAATAAAGTAGTTCTACGTTCTATCCCTAAGGTTTGTTTCCTCTTGATGTAGCCTTAAGCAGAGACTGGCGAATAACACATTCAATGAAAGGCGTTGTTAGGCTGCCAAAAAACTACAGTCTCCTGAAATCTCATCATATATTTTTTCTTCCGACCTTCATGATACTTTCAAGTAATGAGCAGTGCACCAATCAAACTTGGATGCCCAAGTTTCGTTCTCCTAGGTTGAAGCATTCGTTTGCAGAAACAGTTTGAATTTTTAGGTTTCACACTGTTTTGTCCTATATTGACAGATGCAGTTCGAACTCTAAATCAAACACGGTTTGTGCTAGCTTCTTGAAACTTGACAAAATACTGTAGTTCTACGTTCTATCTCTAAGGTTTGTTTCCTCTTGATGTAGCCTAATGCAGGGACTGGCGAATAACACTTTTATTGAAAATGGTTGCCAAACTTCCAAAAACTAGAGTCTTCTGAAATCTCAACATATATTTTTTCATCCAATCTTCATGATACTTTCAAGTAATGATCAGTACACCAATCCCACTTGGATGCTCAAGTTTCATTCTCCTACGTGGAAGCATTCGTTTGCAGTAACAGTTTGAATTTTTAGGTTTCACTCTGTTTTCTCCTATATTGACAAATTTAGTTCAAACTCTAAATCATACACGGTTTGGTCTAGCTTCTTGAAACTTGACACAATAAAGTAGTTCTACATTCTATCCCTAAGGTTTGTTTCCTCTTGATGTAGCCTTCAGCACAGACTGGCGAATAACACTTACAATGAAAGGCGTTGTTAGGCTGCCAAAAAACTAGAGTATCCTGAAATCTCAACACATATTTTTTTCCGACCTTAATGATACTTTCAAGTAATGAGCAGTACACCAATCAAACTTGGATGCCCAAGTTTCGTTCTCCTAGTTTGATGCATTCGTTTGCAGTAACAGTTTGAATTTCTAGGTTTCACTCTGTTTTCTCCTATATTGACAGATGCAGCTAGAACTCTAAATCAAACACGGTTTGTGCTAGCTTCTTGAAACTTGACACAATAAAGTAGTTCTACGTTCTATCTCTAAGGTTTGTTTCCTCTTCATGTAGCCTAAAGCAGGGACTGGCGAATAACACTTATATTGAAAGGGGTTGCCAAACTTTCAAAAAACTAGAGTCTCCTGAAATCTCAACATATATTTTTTAATCCAATCTTAATGATACTTTCAAGTAATGATCAGTACACCATTCCCACTTGGATGCCCAAGTTTTGTTCTTCTAGGTTGAAGCATTCTTTTGCAGGAACTGTTTGAATTTTTAGGTTTCACTCTGGTTTCTCCTATATTGACAAATGTAGTTCAAACTCTAAATCATACACGGTTTGGGCTAGCTTCTTGAAACTTGACACAATAAATTAGTTCTACATTCTATCCCAAAGGTTTGTTTCCTCTTGATGTAGCCTTCAGCACAGACTGGCGAATAACACTTACAATGAGAGGCGTTGTTAGGCTGCCAAAAAACTAGAGTCTCCTGAAATCTCAACACATATTTTTTTCCGACCTTAATGATACTTTCAAGTAATGAGCAGTACACCAATCAAACTTGGATGCCCAGGTTTCGTTCTCCTAGGTTGATGCATTCGTTTGCAGTAACAGTTTGAATTTCTAGGTTTCACTCTGTTTTCTCCTATATTGACAGATGCAGCTAGAACTCTAAATCAAACTCGGTTTGTGCTAGCTTCTTGAAACTTGACACAATAAAGTAGTTCTACGTTCTATCTCTAAGGTTTGTTTCCTCTTGATGTATCCTAAAGCAGGGACTGGCGAATAACACTTACAATGAGAGGCGTTGTTAGGCTGCCAAAAAACTAGAGTCTCCTGAAATCTCAACACATATTTTTTTCCGACCTTAATGATACTTTCAAGTAATGATCAGTACACCATTCCCACTTGGATGCCCAAGTTTTGTTCTTCTAGGTTGAAGCATTCGTTTGCAGGAACAGTTTGAATTTTTAGGTTTCACTCTGGTTTCTCCTATATTGACAGATGCAGTTAGAACTTTATATCAAACACGGTTTGTGCTAGCTACTTGAAACATGACACAATAAAGTAGTTCTACGTTTTATTCCTAAGGTTTGTTTCCTCTTGATGTAGCCTTAAGCAGAGACTGGCGAATAACACATTCAATGAAAGGCATTGTTAGGCTGCCAAAAAACTACAGTCTCCTGAAATCTCATCATATATTTTTTCTTCCGACCTTCATGATACTTTCAAGTAATGAGCAGTGCACCAATCAAACTTGGATGCCCAAGTTTCGTTCTCCTAGGTTGAAGCATTCGTTTGCAGAAACAGTTTGAATTTTTAGGTTTCACACAGTTTTGTCCTATATTGACAGTTGCAGTTCGAACTCTAAATCAAACACGGTTTGTGCTAGCTTCTTGAAACTTGACAAAATACTGTAGTTCTACGTTCTATCTCTAAGGTTTGTTTCCTCTTGATGTAGCCTAATGCAGGGACTGGCGAATAACACTTTTATTGAAAGGGGTTGCCAAACTTCCAAAAACTAGAGTCTTCTGAAATCTCAACATATATTTTTTCATCCAATCTTCATGATACTTTCAAGTAATGATCAGTACACCAATCCCACTTGGATGCTAAAGTTTCATTCTCCTACGTGGAAGCATTCGTTTGCAGTAACAGTTTGAATTTTTAGGTTTCACTCTGTTTTCTCCTATATTGACAAATTTAGTTCAAACTCTAAATCATACACGGTTTGGTCTAGCTTCTTGAAACTTGACACAATAAAGTAGTTCTACATTCTATCCCTAAGGATTGTTTCCTCTTGATGTAGCCTTCAGCACAGACTGGCGAATAGCACTTACAATGAAAGGCGTTGTTAGGCTGCCAAAAAACTAGAGTATCCTGAAATCTCAACACATATTTTTTTCCGACCTTAATGATACTTTCAAGTAATGAGCAGTACACCAATCAAACTTGGATGCCCAAGTTTCGTTCTCCTAGGTTGATGCATTCGTTTGTAGTAACAGTTTGAATTTCTAGGTTTCTTTCTGTTTTCTACTATATTGACAGATGCAGCTAGAACTCTAAATCAAACACGGTTTGTGCTAGCTTCTTGAAACTTGACACAATAAAGTAGTTCTACGTTCTATCTCTAAGGTTTGTTTCCTCTTGATGTAGCCTAAAGCAGGGACTGGCGAATAACACTTATATTGAAAGGGGTTGCGAAACTTTCAAAAAACTAGAGTCTCCTGAAATCTCAACATATATTTTTTCATCCAATCTTCATGATACTTTCAAGTAATGATCAGTACACCATTCCCACTTGGATGCCCAAGTTTTGTTCTTCTAGGTTGAAGCATTCGTTTGCAGGAACAGTTTGAATTTTTAGGTTTCACTCTGGTTTCTCCTATATTGACAAATGTATTTCAAACTCTAAATCATACAGGGTTTGGGCTAGCTTCTTGAAACTTGACACAATAAAGTAGTTCTACATTCTATCCCAAAGGTTTGTTTCCTATTGATGTAGCCTTCAGCACAGACTGGCGAATAACACTTACAATGACAGGCGTTGTTAGGCTGCCAAAAAGTAGAGTCTCCTGAAATCTCAACACATATTTTTTTTCTGACCTTAATGATACTTTCAAGTAATGAGCAGTACACCAATCAAACTTGGATGCCCAAGTTTCGTTCTCCTAGGTTGATGCATTCGATTGCAGTAACAGTTTGAATTTCTAGGTTTCACTCTGTTTTCTCCTATATTGACAGATGCAGCTAGAACTCTAAATCAAACACGGTTTGTGCTAGCTTCTCGAAACTTGACACAATAAAGTAGTTCTACGTTCTATCTCTAAGGTTTGTTTCCTCTTGATGTAGCCTAAAGTAGGGACTGGCGAATAACACTTATATTGAAAGGGGTTGAAAACTTTCAAAAAACTAGAGTCTCCTGAAATCTCAACATATATTTTTTCATCCAATCTTCATGATACTTTCAAGTAATGATCAGTACACCATTCCCACTTGGATGCCCAAGTTTTGTTCTTCTAGGTTGAAGCATTCGTTTGCAGGAACAGTTTGAATTTTTAGGTTTCACTCTGGTTTCTCCTATATTGACAGATGCAGTTAGAACTTTATATCAAACACGGTTTGTGCTAGCTACTTGAAACATGACACAATAAAGTAGTTCTACGTTCTATCCCTAAGGTTTGTTTCCTCTTGATGTAGCCTTAAGCAGAGACTGGCGAATAACACATTCAATGACAGGCGTTGTTAGGCTGCCAAAAAACTACAGTCTCCTGAAATCTCATCATATATTTTTTCTTCCGACCTTCATGATACTTTCAAGTAATGAGCAGTGCACCAATCAAACTTGGATGCCCAAGTTTCGTTCTCCTAGGTTGAAGCATTCGTTTGCAGAAACAGTTTGAATTTTTAGGTTTCACACTGTTTTGTCCTATATTGACAGATGCAGTTCGAACTCTAAATCAAACACGGTTTGTGCTAGCTTCTTGAAACTTGACAAAATATTGTAGTTCTACGTTCTATCTCTAAGGTTTGTTTCCTCTTGATGTAGCCTAATGCAGGGACTGGCGAATAACACTTTTATTGAAAGGGGTTGCCAAACTTCCAAAAACTAGAGTCTTCTGAAATCTCAACATATATTTTTTCATCCAATCTTCATGATAAATTCAAGTAATGATCAGTACACCAATCCCACTTGGATGCTCAAGTTTCATTCTCCTACGTGGAAGCATTCGTTTGCAGTAACAGTTTGAATTTTTAGGTTTCACTCTGTTTTCTCCTATATTGACAAATTTAGTTCAAACTCTAAATCATACACGGTTTGGGCTAGCTTCTTGAAACTTGACACAATAAAGTAGTTCTACATTCTATCCCTAAGGTTTGTTTCCTCTTGATGTAGCCTTCAGCATAGACTGGCGAATAACACTTACAATGAAAGGCGTTGTTAGGCTGCCAAAAAACTAGAGTATCCTGAAATCTCAACACATATTTTTTTCCGACCTTAATGATACTTTCAAGTAATGAGCAGTACACCAATCAAACTTGGAATCCCAAGTTTCGTTCTCCTAGGTTGATGCATTCGTTTGCAGTAACAGTTTGAATTTCTAGGTTTCACTCTGTTTTCTCCTATATTGACAGATGCAGCTAGAACTCTAAATGAAACACGGTTTGTGCTAGCTTCTTGAAACTTGACACAATAAAGTAGTTCTACGTTCTATCCCTAAGGTTTGTTTCCTCTTGATGTAGCCTAAAGCAGGGACTGGCGAATAACACTTATATTGAAAGGGGTTGCCAAACTTTCAAAAAACTAGAGTCTCCTGAAATCTCAACATATATTTTTTCATCCAATCTTCATGATACTTTCAAGTAATGATCAGTACACCATTCTCACTTGGATGCCCAAGTTTTGTTCTTCTAGGTTGAAGCATTCGTTTGCAGGAACAGTTTGAATTTTTAGGATTCACTCTGGTTTCTCCTATATTGACAAATGTAGTTCAAACTCTAAATCATACACGGTTTGGGCTAGCTTCATGAAACTTGACACAATAAAGTAGTTCTACATTCTATCCCAAAGGTTTGTTTCCTCTTGATGTAGCCTTCAGCACAGACTGGCGAATAACACTTACAATGACAGGCGTTGTTAGGCTGCCAAAAAACTAGAGTATCCTGAAATCTCAACACATATTTTTTTTCCGACCTTAATGATACTTTCAAGTAATGAGCAGTACACCAATCAAACTTGGATGCCCAAGTTTCGTTCTCCTAGGTTGATGCATTCGTTTGCAGTAACAGTTTGAATTTCTAGGTTTCACTCTGTTTTCTCCTTTATTGACAGAGGCAGCTAGAACTCTAAATCAAACACGGTTTGTGCTAGCTTCTCGAAACTTGACACAATAAAGTAGTTCTTCGTTCTATCTCTAAGGTTTGTTTCCTCTTGATGTAGCCTAAAGCAGGGACTGAGGAATAACACTTATATTGAAAGGGGTTGCCAAACTTTCAAAAAACTAGAGTCTCCTGAAATCTCAACATATATTTTTTCATCCAATCTTCATGATACTTTCAAGTAATGATCAGTACACCATTCCCACTTGGATGACCAAGTTTTGTTCTTCTAGGTTGAAGCATTCGTTTGCAGGAACAGTTTGAATTTTTAGGTTTCACTCTGTTTTCTCCTATATTGACAAATGTAGTTCAAACTCTAAATAAAACACGGTTTGGGCTAGCTTCTTGAAACTTGACACAATAAAGTAGTTCTACATTCTATCCCTAAGGTTTGTTTCCTCTTGATATAGCCTTCAGCACAGACTGGCGAATAACACTTACAATGAAAGGCGTTGTTAGGCTGCCAAAAAACAAGAGTCTCCTGAAATCTCAACACATATTTTTTTCCAACCTTAATGATACTTTCAAGTAATGAGCAGTACACCAATCAAACTTGGATGCCCAAGTTTCGTTCTCCTAGGTTGATGCATTCGTTTGCAGTAACAGTTTGAATTTCTAGGTTTCACTCTGTTTTCTCCTTTATTGACAGATGCAGCTAGAACTCTAAATCAATCACGGTTTGTGCTAGCTTCTTGAAACTTGACACAATAAAGTAGTTCTACGTTCTATCTCTAAGGTTTGTTTCCTCTTGATGTAGCCTAAAGCAGGGACTGGCGAATAACAATTACAATGAAAGGCGTTGTTAGGCTGCCAAAAAACTAGAGTCTCCTGAAATCTCAACACATATTTTTTTCCGACCTTAATGATACTTTCAAGTAATGAGCAGTACACCAATCAAACTTGGATGCCCAAGTTTCGTTCTCCTAGGTTGATGCATTCGTTTGCAGTAACAGTTTGAATTTCTAGGTTTCACTCTGTTTTCTCCTATATTGACAGATGCAGCTAGAACTCTAAATCAAACACGGTTTGTGCTAGCTTCTTGAAACTTGACACAATAAAGTAGTTCTACGTTCTATCTCTAAGGTTTGTTTCCTCTTGATGTAGCCTAAAGCAGGGACTGGCGAATAACACTTATATTGAAAGGGGTTGCCAAACTTTCAAAAAACTAGAGTCTCCTGAAATCTCAACATATATTTTTTCATCCAATCTTCATGATACTTTCAAGTAATGATCAGTACACCATTCCCACTTGGATGCCCAAGTTTTGTTCTTCTAGGTTGAAGCATTCGTTTGCAGGAACAGTTTGAATTTTTAGGTTTCACTCTGTTTTCTCCTATATTGACAAATGTAGTTCAAACTCTAAATCAAACACGGTTTGGGCTAGCTTCTTGAAACTTGACACAATAAAGTAGTTCTACATTCTATCCCTAAGGTTTGTTTCCTCTTGATGTAGCCTTCAGCACAGACTGGCGAATAACACTTACAATGACAGGCGTTGTTAGGCTGCCAAAAAACTAGAGTCTCCTGAAATCTCAACACATATTTTTTTTCCGACCTTAATGATACTTTCAAGTAATGAGCAGTACACCAATCAAACTTGGATGCCCAAGTTTCGTTCTCCTAGGTTGATGCATTCGTTTGCAGTAACAGTTTGAATTTCTAGGTTTCACTCTCTTTTCTCCTTTATTGACAGATGCAGCTAGAACTCTAAATCAAACACGGTTTGTGCTAGCTTCTTGAAACTTGACACAATAAACTAGTTCTACGTTCTATCTCTAAGGTTTGTTACCTCTTGATGTAGCCTAAAGCAGGGACTGGCGAATAACACTTACAATGAAAGACGTTGTTAGGCTGCCAAAAAACTAGAGTCTCCTGAAATCTCAACACATATTTTTTCCGGAACTTAATGATACTTTCAAGTAATGAGCAGTACACCAATCAAACTTGGATGCCCAATTTTCGTTCTCCTAGGTTGATGCATTCGTTTGCAGTAACAGTTTGAATTTCTAGGTTTCACTCTGTTTTCTCGTATATTGACAGATGCAGCTAGAACTCTAAATCAAACACGGTTTGTGCGAGCTTCTTGAAACTTGACACAATAAAGTAGTCCTACGTTCTATCTCTAAGGTTTGTTTCCTCTTGATGTAGCCTAAAGCAGGGACTGGCGAATAACACTTACAATGAGAGGCGTTGTTAGGCTGCCAAAAACCTAGAGTCTCCTGAAATCTCAACACATATTTTTTTCCGACCTTAATGATACTTTCAAGTAATGAGCAGTACACCAATCAAACTTGGATGCCCAAGTTTCGTTCTCCTAGGTTGATGCATTCGTTTGCAGTAACAGTTTGAATTTCTAGGTTTCACTCTGTTTTCTCCTATATTGACAGATGCAGTTAGAACTCTAAATCAAACACGGTTTGTGCTAGCTTCTTGAAACTTGACACAATAAAGTAGTTCTACGTTCTATCTCTAAGGTTTGTTTCCTCTTGATGTAGCCTAAAGCAGGGACTGGCGAATAACACTTACAATGAGAGGCGTTGTTAGGCTGCCAAAAAACTAGAGTCTCCTGAAATCTCAACACATATTTTTTTCCGACTTTAATGATACTTTCAAGTAATGATCAGTACACCATTCCCACTTGGATGCCCAAGTTTTGTTCTTCTAGGTTGAAGCATTCGTTTGCAGGAACAGTTTGAATTTTTAGGTTTCACTCTGGTTTCTCCTATATTGACAGATGCAGTTAGAACTTTATATCAAACACGGTTTGTGCTAGCTACTTGAAACATGACACAATAAAGTAGTTCTACGTTCTATCCCTAAGGTTTGTTTCCTCTTGATGTAGCCTTAAGAAGAGACTGGCGAATAACACATTCAATGAAAGGCGTTGTTAGGCTGCCAAAAAACTACAGTCTCCTGAAATCTCATCATATATTTTTTCTTCCGACCTTCATGATACTTTCACGTAATGAGCAGTGCACCAATCAAACTTGGATGCCCAAGTTTCGTTCTCCTAGGTTGAAGCATTCGTTTGCAGAAACAGTTTGAATTTTTAGGTTTCACACTGTTTTGTCCTATATTGACAGATGCAGTTCGAGCTCTAAATCAAACACGGTTTGTGCTAGCTTCTTGAAACTTGACAAAATATTGTAGTTCTACGTTCTATCTCTAAGGTTTGTTTCCTCTTGATGTAGCCTAATGCAGGGACTGGCGAATAACACTTTTATTGAAAGGGGTTGCCAAACTTCCAAAAACTAGAGTCTTCTGAAATCTCAACATATATTTTTTCATCCAATCTTCATGATACTTTCAAGTAATGATCAGTACACCAATCCCACTTGGATGCTCAAGTTTCATTCTCCTACGTGGAAGCATTCGTTTGCAGTAACAGTTTGAATTTTTAGGTTTCACTCTGTTTTCTCCTATATTGACAAATTTAGTTCAAACTCTAAATCATACACGGTTTGTGCTAGCTTCTTGAAACTTGACACAATAAAGTAGTTCTATATTCTATCCCTAAGGTTTGTTTCCTCTTGATGTAGCCTAAAGCAGGGACTGGCGAATAACACTTATATTGAAAGGGGTTGCCAAACTTTCAAAAAACTAGAGTCTCCTGAAATCTCAACATATATTTTTTCATCCAATCTTCATGATACTTTCAAGTAATGATCAGTACACCATTCCCACTTGGATGACCAAGTTTTGTTCTTCTAGGTTGAAGCATTCGTTTGCAGGAACAGTTTGAATTTTTAGGTTTCACTCTGTTTTCTCCTATATAGACAAATGTAGTTCAAACTCTAAATAAAACACGGTTTGGGCTAGCTTCTTGAAACTTGACACAATCAAGTAGTTCTACATTCTATCCCTAAGGTTTGTTTCCTCTTGATGTAGCCTTCAGCACAGACTGGCGAATAACACTTACAATGAAAGGCGTTGTTAGGCTGCCAAAAAACAAGAGTCTCCTGAAATCTCAACACATATTTTTTTCCGACCTTAATGATACTTTCAAGTAATGAGCAGTACACCAATCAAACTTGGATGCCCAAGTTTCGTTCTCCTAGGTTGATGCATTCGTTTGCAGTAACAGTTTGAATTTCTAGGTTTCACTCTGTTTTCTCCTTTATTGACAGACAGCTAGAACTCTAAGTCAAACACGGTTTGTGCTAGCTTCTTGAAACTTGACACAATAAAGTAGTTCTACGTTCTCTCTCTTAGGTTTGTTTCCTCTTGATGTAGCTTAAAGCAGGGAATGGCGAATAACACTTACAATGAAAGGCGTTGTTAGGCTGCCAAAAAACTAGAGTCTCCTGAAATCTCAACACATATTTTTTTCCGACCTTAATGATACTTTCAAGTAATGAGCAGTACACCAATCAAACTTGGATGCCCAAGTTTCGTTCTCCTAGGTTGATGCATTCGTTTGCAGTAACAGTTTGAATTTCTAGGTTTCACTCTGTTTTCTCCTATATTGACAGATGCAGCTAGAACTCTAAATCAAACACGGTTTGTGCTAGCTACTTGAAACATGACACAATAAAGTAGTTCTACGTTCTATCCCTAAGGTTTGTTTCCTCTTGATGTAGCCTTAAGCAGAGACTGGCGAATATCACATTCAATGAAAGGCATTGTTAGGCTGCCAAAAAACTACAGTCTCCTGAAATCTAATCATATATTTTTTCTTCCGACTTTCATGATACTTTCAAGTAATGAGCAGTGCACCAATCAAACTTGGATGCCCAAGTTTCGTTCTCCTAGGTTGAAGCATTCGTTTGCAGAAACAGTTTGAATTTTTAGGTTTCACACTGTTTTGTCCTATATTGACAGATGCAGTTCGAACTCTAAATCAAACACGGTTTGTGCTAGCTTCTTGAAAGTTGACAAAATACTGTAGTTCTACGTTCTATCACTAAGGTTTGTTTCCTCTTGATGTAGCCTAATGCAGGGACTGGCGAATAACACTTTTATTGAAAGGGGTTGCCAAACTTCCAAAAACTAGAGTCTTCTGAAATCTCAACATATATTTTTTCATCCAATCTTCATGATACTTTCAAGTAATGATCAGTACACCATTCCCACTTGGATGCCCAAGTTTTGTTCTTCTAGGTTGAAGCATTCGTTTGCAGGAACAGTTTGAATTTTTAGGTTTCACTCTGTTTTCTCCTATATTGACAGATGCAGTTAGAAATTTTAATCAAACACGGTTTGTGCTAGCTACTTGAAACATGACACAATAAAGTAGTTCTACGTTCTATCCATAAGGTTTGTTTCCTCTTGATGTAGCCTTCAGCACAGACTGGCGAATAACACTTACAATGAGAGGCATTGTTAGGCTGCCAAAAAACTAGAGTCTCCTGAAATCTCAACACATATTTTTTTTCCGACCTTAATGATACTTTCAAGTAATGAGCAGTACACCAATCAAACTTGGATGCCCAAGTTTCGTTCTCCTAGGTTGATGCATTCGTTTGCAGTAACAGTTTGAATTTCTAGGTTTCACTCTGTTTTCTCCTATATTGACAGATGCAGCTAGAACTCTAAATCAAACACGGTTTGTGCTAGCTTCTCGAATCTTGACACAATAAAGTAGTTCTACGTTCTATATCTAAGGTTTGTTTCCTCTTGATGTAGCCTAAAGCAGGGACAGGCGAATAACACTTATATTGAAAGGGGTTGCCAAACTTTCAAAAAACTAGAGTCTCCTGAATTCTCAACATATATTTTTTCATCCAATCTTCATGATACATTCAAGTAATGATCAGTACACCATTCCCACTTGGATGCCCAAGTTTTTTTCTTCTAGGTTGAAGCATTCGTTTGCAGGAACAGTTTGAATTTTTAGGTTTCACTCTGTTTTCTCCTATATTGACAGATGCAGCTAGAACTCTAAATCAAACACGGTTTGTGCTAGCTACTTGAAACATGACACAATAAAGTAGTTCTACGTTCTATCTCTAAGGTTTGTTTCCTCTTGATGTAGCCTTAAGCAGAGACTGGCGAATAACACATTCAATGAAAGGCGTTGTTAGGCTGCCAAAAAACAACAGTCTCCTGAAATCTCATCATATATTTTTTCGTCCGACCTTCATGATACTTTCAAGTAATGAGCAGTGCACCAATCAAACTTGGATGCCCAAGTTTCGTCCTCCTAGGTTGAAGCATTCGTTGGCAGGAACAGTTTGAATTTTTAGGTTTCACTCTGTTTTGTCCTATATTGACAGATGCAGTTCGAACTCTAAATCAAACACGGTTTGTGCTAGCTTTTGAAATTTGACAAAATACTGTAGTTCTACGTTCTATCTCTAAGGTTTGTTTCCTCTTGATGTAGCCTAATGCAGGGACTGGCGAATAACACTTTTATTGAAAGGGGTTGCCAAACTTCCAAAAACTAGAGTCTTCTGAAATCCCAACATATATTTTTTCATCCAATCTTCATGATACTTTCAAGTAATGATCAGTACACCATTCTCACTTGGATGCCCAAGTTTTCTTCTTCTAGGTTGAAGCATTCGTTTGCAGGAACAGTTTGAATTTTTAGGTTTCACTCTGTTTTCTCCTATATTGACAAATGTAGTTCAAACTCTAAATCATACACGGTTTGGGCTAGCTTCTTGAAACTTGACACAATAAAGTAGTTCTACATTCTATCCCTAAGGTTTGTTTCCTCTTGATGTAGCCTTCAGCACACACTGGCGAATAACACTTACAATGACAGGCGTTGTTAGGCTGCCAAAAAACTAGAGTCTCCTGAAATCTCAACACATATTTTTTTCCGACCTTAATGATACTTTCAAGTAATGAGCAGTACACCAATCAAACTTGGATGCCCAAGTTTCGTTCTCCTAGGTTGATGCATTCGTTTGCAGTAACAGTTTGAATTTCTAGGTTTCACTCTGTTTTCTCCTATATTGACAGATGCAGCTAGAACTCTAAATCAAACACGGTTTGTGCTAGCTTCTCGAAATTTGACACAATAAAGTAGTTCTACGTTCTGTATCTAAGGTTTGTTTCCTCTTGATGTAGCCTAAAGCAGGGACTGGCGAATAACACTTATATTGAAAGGGGTTGCCAAACTTTCAAAAAACTAGAGTCTCCTGAAATCTCAACATATATTTTTTCATCCAATCTTCATGATACATTCAAGTAAAGATCAGTACACCATTCCAACTTGGATGCCCAAGTTTTGTTCTTCTAGGTTGAAGCATTCGTTTGCAGGAACAGTTTGAATTATTAGGTTTCACACTGTTTTCTCCTATATTGACAAATGTAGTTCAAACTCTAAACCATACACGGTTTGGGCTAGCTTCTTGAAACTTGACACAATAAAGTAGTTCTACATTCTATCCCTAAGGTTTGTTTCCTCTTGATGTAGCCTTCAGCACAGACTGGCGAATAACACTTACAATGAAAGGCGTTGTTAGGCTGCCAAAAAACTAGAGTCTCCTGAAATCTCAAAACATATTTTTTTCCGAACTTAATGATACTTTCAAGTAATGAGCAGTACACCAATCAAACTTGGATGCCCAAGTTTCGTTCTCCTAGGTTGATGCATTCGTTTGCAGTAACAGTTTGAATTTCTAGGTTTCACTCTGGTTTCTTCTATATTGACAGATGCATTCAGAACTTTAAATCAAACACGGTTTGTGCTAGCTACTTGAAACATGACACAATAAAGTAGTTCTACGTTCTATCCTTAAGGTTTGTTTCCTCCTGAGGTAGCCTTAAGCAGAGACTCGCGAATAACACATTCAATGAAAGGCGTTGTTAGGCTGCCAAAAAACTACAGTCTCCTGAAATCCGATCATATATTTTTTCTTCCGACCTTCATGATACTTTCAAGTAATGAGCAGTGCACCAATCAAACTTGGATGCCCAAGTTTCGTTCTCCTAGGTTGAAGCATTCGTTTGCAGGAACAGTTTGAATTTTTAGGTTTCACTCTGTTTTGTCCTATATTGACAGATGCAGTTCGAACTCTAAATCAAACACGGTTTGTGCTAGCTTCTTGAAACTTGACAAAATACTGTAGTTCTACGTTCTATCTCTAAGGTTTGTTTTCTCTTGATGTAGCCTAATGCAGGGACTGGCGAATAACACTTTTATTGAAAGGGGTTGCCAAACTTCCAAAAACTAGAGTCTTCTGAAATCTCAACATATATTTTTTCTTCCCACCTTCATGATACTTTCAAGTAATGAGCAGTGCACCAATCAAACTTGGATGCCCAAGTTTCGTTCTCCTAGGTTGAAGCATTCGTTTGCAGGAACAGTTTGAATTTTTAGGTTTCACTCTGTTTTCTCCTATATTGACAAATGTAGTTCAAACTCTAAATCAAACACGGTTTGGGCTAGCTTCTTGAAACTTGACACAATAAAGTAGTTCTACATTCTATCCCTAAGGTTTGTTTCCTCTTGATGTAGCCTTCAGCACAGACTGGCGAATAACACTTAAAATGACAGGCGTTGTTAGGCTGCCAAAAAACTAGAGTCTCCTGAAATCTCAACACATATTTTTTTTCTGACCTTAATGATACTTTCAAGTAATGAGCAGTACACCAATCAAACTTGGATGCCCAAGTTTCGTTCTCCTAGGTTGATGCATTCGTTTGCAGTAACAGTTTGAATTTCTAGGTTTCACTCTGTTTTCTCCTTTATTGACAGATGCAGCTAGAACTCTAAATCAAACACGGTTTGTGCTAGCTTCTTGAAACTTGACACAATAAACTAGTTCTACGTTCTATCTCTAAGGTTTGTTACCTCTTGATGTAGCCTAAAGCAGGGACTGGCGAATAACACTTACAATGAAAGACGTTGTTAGGCTGCCAAAAAACTAGAGTCTCCTGAAATCTCAACACATATTTTTTCCGGACCTTAATGATACTTTCAAGTAATGAGCAGTACACCAATCAAACTTGGATGCCCAAGTTTCGTTCTCCTAGGTTGATGCATTCGTTTGCAGTAACAGTTTGAATTTCTAGGTTTCACTCTGTTTTCTCCTATATTGACAGATGCAGCTAGAACTCTAAATCAAACACGGTTTGTGCGAGCTTCTTGAAACTTGACACAATAAAGTAGTCCTACGTTCTATCTCTAAGGTTTGTTTCCTCTTGATGTAGCCTAAAGCAGGGACTGGCGAATAACACTTACAATGAGAGGCGTTGTTAGGCTGCCAAAAACCTAGATTCTCCTGAAATCTCAACACATATTTTTTTCCGACCTTAATGATACTTTCAAGTAATGAGCAGTACACCAATCAAACTTGGATGCCCAAGTTTCGTTCTCCTAGGTTGATGCATTCGTTTGCAGTAACAGTTTGAATTTCTAGGTTTCACTCTGTTTTCTCCTATATTGACAGATGCAGTTAGAACTCTAAATCAAACACGGTTTGTGCTAGCTTCTTGAAACTTGACACAATAAAGTAGTTCTACGTTCTATCTCTAAGGTTTGTTTCCTCTTGATGTAGCCTAAAGCAGGGACTGGCGAATAACACTTACAATGAGAGGCGTTGTGAGGCTGCCAAAAAACTAGAGTCTCCTGAAATCTCAACACATATTTTTTTCCGACCTTAATGATACTTTCAAGTAATGATCAGTACACCATTCCCACTTGGATGCCCAAGTTTTGTTCTTCTAGGTTGAAGCATTCGTTTGCAGGAACAGTTTGAATTTTTAGGTTTCACTCTGGTTTCTCCTATATTGACAGATGCAGTTAGAACTTTATATCAAACACGGTTTGTGCTAGCTACTTGAAACATGACACAATAAAGTAGTTCTACGTTCTATCCCTAAGGTTTGTTTCCTCTTGATGTAGCCTTAAGAAGAGACTGGCGAATAACACATTCAATGAAAGGCGTTGTTAGGCTGCCAAAAAACTACAGTCTCCTGAAATCTCATCATATATTTTTTCTTCCGACCTTCATGATACTTTCACGTAATGAGCAGTGCACCAATCAAACTTGGATGCCCAAGTTTCGTTCTCCTAGGTTGAAGCATTCGTTTGCAGAAACAGTTTGAATTTTTAGGTTTCACACTGTTTTGTCCTATATTGACAGATGCAGTTCGAGCTCTAAATCAAACACGGTTTGTGCTAGCTTCTTGAAACTTGACAAAATACTGTAGTTCTACGTTCTATCTCTAAGGTTTGTTTCCTCTTGATGTAGCCTAATGCAGGGACTGGCGAATAACACTTTTATTGAAAGGGGTTGCCAAACTTCCAAAAACTAGAGTCTTCTGAAATCTCAACATATATTTTTTCATCCAATCTTCATGATACTTTCAAGTAATGATCAGTACACCAATCCCACTTGGATGCTCAAGTTTCATTCTCCTACGTGGAAGCATTCGTTTGCAGTAACAGTTTGAATTTTTAGGTTTCACTCTGTTTTCTCCTATATTGACAAATTTAGTTCAAACTCTAAATCATACACGGTTTGTGCTAGCTTCTTGAAACTTGACACAATAAAGTAGTTCTATATTCTATCCCTAAGGTTTGTTTCCTCTTGATGTAGCCTTCAGCACAGACTGGCGAATAACACTTACAATGAAAGGCGTTGTTAGGCTGCCAAAAAACTAGAGTATCCTGAAATCTCAACACATATTTTTTTTCCGACCTTAATGATACTTTCAAGTAATGAGCAGTACACCAATCAAACTTGGATGCCCAAGTTTCGTTCTCCTAGGTTGATGCATTCGTTTGCAGTAACAGTTTGAATTTCTAGGTTTCACTCTGTTTTCTCCTATATTGACAGATGCAGCTAGAACTCTAAATCAAACACGGTTTGTGCTAGCTTCTTGAAACTTGACACAATAAAGTAGTTCTACGTTCTATCTCTAAGGTTTGTTTCCTCTTGATGTAGCCTAAAGCAGGGACTGGGGAATAACACTTATATTGAATGTGTTGCCAAACTTTCAAAAAACTAGAGTCTCCTGAAATCTCAACATATATTTTTTCATCCAATCTTCATGATACTTTCAAGTAATGATCAGTACAACATTCCCACTTGGATGCCCAAGTTTTGTTCTTCTAGGTTGAAGCATTCGTTTGCAGGAACAGTTTGAATTTTTAGGTTTCACTCTGGTTTCTCCTATATTGACAAATGTAGTTCAAACTCTAAATCATACACGGTTTGGGCTAGCTTCTTGAAACTTGACACAATAAAGTAGTTCTACATTCTATCCCAAAGGTTTGTTTCCTCTTGATGTAGCCTTCAGCACAGACTGGCGAATAACACTTACAATGACAGGCGTTGTTAGGCTGCCAAAAATCTAGAGTCTCCTGAAATCTCAACACATATTTTTTTTCCGACCTTAATGATACTTTCAAGTAATGAGCAGTACACCAATCAAACTTGGATGCCCAAGTTTCGTTCTCCTAGGTTGATGCATTCGTTTGCAGTAACAGTTTGAATTTCTAGGTTTCACTCTGTTTTCTCCTTTATTGACAGAGGCAGCTAGAACTCTAAATCAAACACGGTTTGTGCTAGCTTCTCGAAACTTGACACAATAAAGTAGTTCTACGTTCTATCTCTAAGGTTTGTTTCCTCTTGATGTAGCCTAAAGCAGGGACTGGCGAATAACACTTATATTGAAAGGGGTTGCCAAACTTTCAAAAAACTAGAGTCTCCTGAAATCTCAACATATATTTTTTCATCCAATCTTCATGATACTTTCAAGTAATGATCAGTACACCATTCCCACTTGGATGACCAAGTTTTGTTCTTCTAGGTTGAAGCATTCGTTTGCAGGAACAGTTTGAATTTTTAGGTTTCACTCTGTTTTCTCCTATATTGACAAATGTAGTTCAAACTTAAAATAAAACACGGTTTGGGCTAGCTTCTTGAAACTTGACACAATCAAGTAGTTCTACATTCTATCCCTAAGGTTTGTTTCCTCTTGATGTAGCCTTCAGCACAGACTGGCGAATAACACTTACAATGAAAGGCGTTGTTAGGCTGCCAAAAAACAAGAGTCTCCTGAAATCTCAACACATATTTTTTTCCGACCTTAATGATACTTTCAAGTAATGAGCAGTACACCAATCAAACTTGGATGCCCAAGTTTCGTTCTCCTAGGTTGATGCATTCGTTTGCAGTAACAGTTTGAATTTCTAGGTTTCACTCTGTTTTCTCCTTTATTGACAGATGCAGCTAGAACTCTAAATCAAACACGGTTTGTGCTAGCTTCTTGAAACTTGACACAATAAAGTAGTTCTACGTTCTCTCTCTTAGGTTTGTTTCCTCTTGATGTAGCCTAAAGCAGGGAATGGCGAATAACACTTACAATGAAAGGCGTTGTTAGGCTGCCAAAAAACTAGAGTCTCCTGAAATCTCAACACATATTTTTTTCCGACCTTAATGATACTTTCAAGTAATGAGCAGTACACCAATCAAACTTGGATGCCCAAGATTCGTTCTCCTAGGTTGATGCATTCGTTTGCAGGAACAGTTTGAATATCTAGGTTTCACACTGTTTTCTCCTATATTGACAGATGCAGCTAGAACTCTAAATCAAACACGGTTTGTGCTAGCTACTTGAAACATGACACAATAAAGTAGTTCTACGTTCTATCCCTAAGGTTTGTTTCCTCTTGATGTAGCCTTAAGCAGAGACTGGCGAATATCACATTCAATGAAAGGCATTGTTAGGCTGCCAAAAAACTACAGTCTCCTGAAATCTAATCATATATTTTTTCTTCCGACTTTCATGATACTTTCAAGTAATGAGCAGTGCACCAATCAAACTTGGATGCCCAAGTTTCTTTCTCCTAGGTTGAAGCATTCGTTTGCAGAAACAGTTTGAATTTTTAGGTTTCACACTGTTTTGTCCTATATTGACAGATGCAGTTCGAACTCTAAATCAAACACGGTTTGTGCTAGCTTCTTGAAAGTTGACAAAATACTGTAGTTCTACGTTCTATCTCTAAGGTTTGTTTCCTCTTGATGTAGCCTAATGCAGGGACTGGCGAATAACACTTTTATTGAAAGGGGTTGCCAAACTTCCAAAAACTAGAGTCTTCTGAAATCTCAACATATATTTTTTCATCCAATCTTCATGATACTTTCAAGTAATGATCAGTACACCATTCCCACTTGGATGCCCAAGTTTTGTTCTTCTAGGTTGAAGCATTCGTTTGCAGGAACAGTTTGAATTTTTAGGTTTCACTCTGTTTTCTCCTATATTGACAGATGCAGTTAGAACTTTTAATCAAACACGGTTTGTGCTAGCTACTTGAAACATGACACAATAAAGTAGTTCTACGTTCTATCCATAAGGTTTGTTTCCTCTTGATGTAGCCTTCAGCACAGACTGGCGAATAACACTTACAATGAGAGGCATTGTTAGGCTGCCAAAAAACTAGAGTCTCCTGAAATCTCAACACATATTTTTTTTCCGACCTTAATGATACTTTCAAGTAATGAGCAGTACACCAATCAAACTTGGATGCCCAAGTTTCGTTCTCCTAGGTTGATGCATTCGTTTGCAGTAACAGTTTGAATTTCTAGGTTTCACTCTGTTTTCTCCTATATTGACAGATGCAGCTAGAACTCTAAATCAAACACGGTTTGTCCTAGCTTCTCGAATCTTGACACAATAAAGTAGTTCTACGTTCTATATCTAAGGTTTGTTTCCTCTTGATGTAGCCTAAAGCAGGGACAGGCGAATAACACTTATATTGAAAGGGGTTGCCAAACTTTCAAAAAACTAGAGTCTCCTGAATTCTCAACATATATTTTTTCATCCAATCTTCATGATACATTCAAGTAATGATCAGTACACCATTCCCACTTGGATGCCCAAGTTTTTTTCTTCTAGGTTGAAGCATTCGTTTGCAGGAACAGTTTGAATTTTTAGGTTTCACTCTGTTTTCTCCTATATTGACAGATGCAGCTAGAACTCTAAATCAAACACGGTTTGTGCTAGCTACTTGAAACATGACACAATAAAGTAGTTCTACGTTCTATCTCTAAGGTTTGTTTCCTCTTGATGTAGCCTTAAGCAGAGACTGGCGAATAACACATTCAATGAAAGGCGTTGTTAAGCTGCCAAAAAACTACAGTCTCCTGAAATCTCATCATATATTTTTTCGTCCGACCTTCATGATACTTTCAAGTAATGAGCAGTGCACCAATCAAACTTGGATGCCCAAGTTTCGTCCTCCTAGGTTGAAGCATTCGTTTGCAGGAACAGTTTGAATTTTTAGGTTTCACTCTGTTTTGTCCTATATTGACAGATGCAGTTCGAACTCTAAATCAAACACGGTTTGTGCTAGCTTCTTGAAATTTGACAAAATACTGTAGTTCTACGTTCTATCTCTAAGGTTTGTTTCCTCTTGATGTAGCCTAATGCAGGGACTGGCGAATAACACTTTTATTGAAAGGGGTTGCCAAACTTCCAAAAACTAGAGTCTTCTGAAATCCCAACATATATTTTTTCATCCAATCTTCATGATACTTTCAAGTAATGATCAGTACACCAATCCCACTTGGATGCTCAAGTTTCATTCTCCTACGTTGAAGCATTCGTTTGCAGTAACAGTTTGAATTTTTAGGTTTCACTCTGTTTTCTCCTATATTGACAAATGTAGTTCAAACTCTAAATCATACACGGTTTGGGCTAGCTTCTTGAAACTTGACACAATAAAGTAGTTCTACATTCTATCCCTAAGGTTTGTTTCCTCTTGATGTAGCCTTCAGCACAGACTGGCGAATAACACTTACAATGAGAGGCGTTGTTAGGCTGCCAAAAAACTAGAGTCTCCTGAAATCTCAACACATATTTTTTTCCGACCTTAATGATACTTTCAAGTAATGAGCAGTACACCAATCAAACTTGGATGCCCAATTTCGTTCTCCTAGGTTGATGCATTCGTTTGCAGTAACAGTTTGAATTTCTAGGTTTCACTCTGTTTTCTCCTATATTGACAGATGCAGCTAGAACTCTAAATCAAACACGGTTTGTGCTAGCTTCTCGAAATTTGACACAATAAAGTAGTTCTACGTTCTATATCTAAGGTTTGTTTCCTCTTGATGTAGCCTAAAGCAGGGACTGGCGAATAACACTTATATTGAAAGGGGTTGCCAAACTTTCAAAAAACTAGAGTCTCCTGAAATCTCAACATATATTTTTTCATCCAATCTTCATGATACATTCAAGTAATGATCAGTACACCATTCCCACTTGGATGCCCAAGTTTTGTTCTTCTAGGTTCAAGCATTCGTTTTCAGGAACAGTTTGAATTATTAGGTTTCACACTGTTTTCTCCTATATTGACAAATGTAGTTCAAACTCTAAACCATACACGGTTTGGGCTAGCTTCTTGAAACTTGACACAATAAAGTAGTTCTACATTCTATCCCTAAGGTTTGTTTCCTCTTGATGTAGCCTTCAGCACAGACTGGCGAATAACACTTACAATGAAAGGCGTTGTTAGGCTGCCAAAAAACTAGAGTCTCCTGAAATCTCAACACATATTTTTTTCCGAACTTAATGATACTTTCAAGTAATGAGCAGTACACCAATCAAACTTGGATGCCCAAGTTTCGTTCTCCTAGGTTGATGCATTCGTTTGCAGTAACAGTTTGAATTTCTAGGTTTCACTCTGGTTTCTTCTATATTGACAGATGCATTCAGAACTTTAAATCAAACACGGTTTGTGCTAGCTACTTGAAACATGACACAATAAAGTAGTTCTACGTTCTATCCTTAAGGTTTGTTTCCTCCTGAGGTAGCCTTAAGCAGAGACTCGCGAATAACACATTCAATGAAAGGCGTTGTTAGGCTGCCAAAAAACTACAGTCTCCTGAAATCTCAACACATATTTTTTTCCGACCTTAATGATACTTTCAAGTAATGAGCAGTACACCAATCAAACTTGGATGCCCAATTTCGTTCTCCTAGGTTGATGCATTCGTTTGCAGTAACAGTTTGAATTTCTATGTTTCACTCTGTTTTCCCCTATATTGACAGATGCAGCTAGAACTCTAAATCAAACACGGTTTGTGCTAGCTTCTTGAAACTTGACACTATACTGTAGTTCTACGTTCTATCTCTAAGGTTTGTTTCCTCTTGATGTAGCCTAAAGCAGGGACTGGCGAATAACACTTATATTGAAAGGGGTTGCCAAACTTTCAAAAAACTAGAGTCTCCTGAAATCTCAACATATATTTTTTCATCCAATCTTCATGATACTTTCAAGTAATGATCAGTACACCAATCCCACTTGGATGCTCAAGTTTCATTCACCTACGTTGAAGCATTCGTTTGCAGTAACAGTTTGAATTTTTAGGTTTCACTCTGTTTTCTCCTATATTGACAAATGTAGTTCAAACTCTAAATCATACACGGTTTGGGCTAGCTTCTTGAAACTTGACACAATAAAGTAGTTCTACGTTCTATCCCTATGGTTTGTTTCCTCTTGATGTAGCCTTCAGCACAGACTGGCGAATAACACTTACAATGAAAGGCGTTGTTAGGCTGCCAAAAAACTAGAGTCTCCTGAAATCTCAACACATATTTTTTTCCGACCTTAATGATACTTTCAAGTAATGAGCAGTACACCAATCAAACTTGGATGCCCAAGTTTCGTTCTCCTAGGTTGATGCATTCGTTTGCAGTAACAGTTTGAATTTCTAGGTTTCACTCTGTTTTCTCCTATATTGACAGATGCAGCTAGAACTCTAAATCAAACACGGTTTGTGCTAGCTTCTTGAAACTTGACACAATAAAGTAGTTCTACGTTCTATCTCTAAGGTTTGTTTCCTCTTGATGTAGCATAAAGCAGGGACTGGCGAATAACACTTATATTGAAAGGGGTTGCCAAACTTTCAAAAAACTAGAGTCTCCTGAAATCTCAACATATATTTTTTCATCCAATCTTCATGATACTTTCAAGTAATGATCAGTACACCATTCCCACTTGGATGCCCAAGTTTTGTTCTTCTAGGTTGAAGCATTCGTTTTCAGGAACAGTTTGAATTATTAGGTTTCACACTGTTTTCTCCTATATTGACAAATGTAGTTCAAACTCTAAACCATACACGGTTTGGGCTAGCTTCTTGAAACTTGACACAATAAAGTAGTTCTACATTCTATCCCTAAGGTTTGTTTCCTCTTGATGTAGCCTTCAGCACAGACTGGCGAATAACACTTACAATGAAAGGCGTTGTTAGTCTGCCAAAAAACTAGAGTCTCCTGAAATCTCAACACATATTTTTTTCCGAACTTAATGATACTTTCAAGTAATGAGCAGTACACCAATCAAACTTGGATGCCCAAGTTTCGTTCTCCTAGGTTGATGCATTCGTTTGCAGTAACAGTTTGAATTTCTAGGTTTCACTCTGGTTTTTTCTATATTGACAGATGCATTCAGAACTTTAAATCAAACACGGTTTGTGCTAGCTACTTGAAACATGACACAATAAAGTAGTTCTACGTTCTATCCTTAAGGTTTGTTTCCTCCTGAGGTAGCCTTAAGCAGAGACTCGCGAATAACACATTCAATGAAAGGCGTTGTTAGGCTGCCAAAAAACTACAGTCTCCTGAAATCCGATCATATATTTTTTCTTCCGACCTTCATGATACTTTCAAGTAATGAGCAGTGCACCAATCAAACTTGGATGCCCAAGTTTCGTTCTCCTAGGTTGAAGCATTCGTTTGCAGGAACAGTTTGAATTTTTAGGTTTCACTCTGTTTTGTCCTATATTGACAGATGCAGTTCGAACTCTAAATCAAACACGGTTTGTGCTAGCTTCTTGAAACTTGACAAAATAATGTAGTTCTACGTTCTATCTCTAAGGTTTGTTTTCTCTTGATGTAGCCTAATGCAGGGACTGGCGAATAACACTTTTATTGAAAGGGGTTGCCAAACTTCCAAAAACTAGAGTCTTCTGAAATCTCAACATATATTTTTTCTTCCGACCTTCATGATACTTTCAAGTAATGAGCAGTGCACCAATCAAACTTGGATGCCCAAGTTTCGTTCTCCTAGGTTGAAGCATTCGTTTGCAGGAACAGTTTGAATTTTTAGGTTTCACTCTGTTTTCTCCTATATTGACAAATGTAGTTCAAACTCTAAATCATACACGTTTGGGTTAGCTTCTTGAAACTTGACACAATAAAGTAGTTCTACATTCTATCCCTATGGTTTGTTTCCTCTTGATGTAGCCTTCAGCACAGACTGGCGAATAACACTTACAATGAAAGGCGTTGTTAGGCTGCCAAAAACTAGAGTCTCCTGAAATCTCAAAACATATTTTTTTCCGACCTTAATGATACTTTCAAGTAATGAGCAGTGCACCAATCAAACTTGGATGCCCAAGTTTCGCTCTCCTAGGTTGAAGCATTCGTTTGCAGGAACAGTTTGAATTTTTAGGTTTCACTCTGTTTTGTCCTATATTGACAGATGCAGTTCGAACTCTAAATCAAACACGGTTTGAGCTAGCTTTTTGAAACTTGACACAATAAAGTAGTTCTACGTTCTATCTCTAAGGTTTGTTTCCTCTTGATGTAGCCTAAAGCAGGGACTGGTGAATAACACTTATATTGAAACGGTTGCCAAACTTTCAAAAAACTAGAGTCTCCTGAAATCTCAAAATATATTTTTTCATCCAATCTTCATGATACTTTCAAGTAATGATCAGTACACCATTCCCACCTGGATGCCCAAGTTTTGTTCTTCTAGGTTGAAGCATTCGTTCGCAGGAACAGTTTGAATTTTTAGGTTTCACTCTGTTTTCTCCTATATTGACAGATGCAGTTAGAACTTTAAATCAAACACGGTTTGTGCTAGCTACTTGAAACATGACACAATAAAGTAGTTCTACGTTCTATCCCTAAGGTTTGTTTCCTCTTGATGTAGCCTTCAGCAGAGACTGGTGAATAACACATTCAATGAAAGGCGTTGTTAGGCTGCCAAAAAACTACAGTCTCCTGAAATCTCATCATATATTTTTTCTTCCGACCTTCATGATACTTTCAAGTAATGAGCAGTGCACCAATCAAACTTGGATGCCCAAGTTTCGTTCTCCTAGGTTGAAGCATTCGTTTGCAGGAACAGTTTGAATTTTTAGGTTTCACTCTGTTTTGTCCTATATTGACAGATGCAGTTCGAACTCTATATCAAACACGGTTTGTGCTAGCTTCTTGAAACTTGACAAAATACTGTAGTTCTACGTTCTATTTCTAAGGTTTGTTTCCTCTTGATGTAGCCTAATGCAGGGACTGGCGAATAACACTTTTATTGAAAGGGGTTGCCAAACTTCCAAAAACTAGAGTCTTCTGAAATCTCAACATATATTTTTTCATCCAATCTTCATGATACTTTCAAGTAATGATCAGTACACCATTCCCACTTGGATGCCCAAGTTTTGTTCTTCTAGGTTGAAGCATTCGTTTGCAGGAACAGTTTGAATTTTTAGGTTTCACTCTGTTTTCTCCTATATTGACAGATGCAGTTAGAACTTTAAATCATACACGGTTTGTGCTAGCTACTTGAAACATGACACAATAAAGTAGTTCTACGTTCTATCTCTAAGGTTTGTTTCCTCTTGATGTAGCCTTCAGCACAGACTGGCGAATAACACTTACAATGAAAGGCGTTGTTAGGCTGCCAAAAAATTAGAGTCTCCTGAAATCTCAACACATATTTTTTTCCGACCTTAATGATATTTTCAAGTAATGAGCAGTACACCAATCAAACTTGGATGCCCAAGTTTCGTTCTCCTAGGTTGATGAATTCGTTTGCAGTAACAGTTTGAATTTCTAGGTTTCACTCTGTTTTCTCCTATATTGACAGATGCAGCTAGAACTCTAAATCAAACACGGTTTGTGCTAGCTTCTCGAAACTTGACACAATAAAGTAGGTCTA
This sequence comes from Callospermophilus lateralis, assembly GCF_048772815.1. Taxonomy (NCBI): domain Eukaryota; kingdom Metazoa; phylum Chordata; class Mammalia; order Rodentia; family Sciuridae; genus Callospermophilus; species Callospermophilus lateralis. The sequence continues at coordinate 420,122 of NW_027512417.1, read as the reverse complement.
CGTTCTATCTCTAAGGTTTGTTTCCTCTTGATGTAGCCTAAAGCAGGGACTGGCGAATAACACTTATATTGAAAGGGGTTGCCAAACTTACAAAAAACCAGAGTCTCCTGAAATCTCAACATATATTTTTTCATCCAATGTTCATGATACTTTCAAGTAATGATCAGTACGCCATTCCCACTTGGATGCCCAAGTTTTCTTCTTCTAGGTTGAAGCATTCATTTGCAGGAACAGTTTGAATTTTTAGGTTTCACTCTGTTTTCTCCTATATTGACAAATGTAGTTCAAACTCTAAATCATACACGGTTTGGGCTAGCTTCTTGAAACTTGACACAATAAAGCAGTTCTACATTCTATCCCTAAGTTTTGTTTCCTCTTGATGTAGCCTTCAGCACAGACTGGCGAATAACACTTACAATGAAAGGCGTTGTTAGGCTGCCAAAAAACTAGAGTCTCCTGAAATCTCAACAGATATTTTTTTAAGACCTTAATGATACTTTCAAGTAATGAGCAGTACACCAATCAAACTTGGATGCCCAAGTTTCATTCTCCTAGGTTGATGCATTCGTTTGCAGTAACAGTTTGAATTTCTAGGTTTCACTCTGTTTTCTCCTATATTGACAGATGCAGCTAGAACTCTAAATCAAACACGGTTTGTGCTAGCTTCTTGAAACTTGACACAATAAAGTAGTTCTACGTTCTATCTCTAAGGTTTGTTTCCTCTTGATGTAGCCTAAAGCAGGGACTGGCGAATAACACTTATATTGAAAGGGGTTGCCAAACTTTCAAAAAACTAGAGTCTCCTGAAATCTCAACATATATTTTTTCATCCAATCTTCATGATACTTTCAAGTAATGATCAGTACACCATTCCCACTTGGATGCCCAAGATTTGTTCTTCTAGGTTGAAGCATTCGTTTGCAAGAACAGTTTGAATTTTTAGGTTTCACTCTGTTTTCTCCTATATTGACAAATGTAGTTCAAACTCTAAATCATACACGGTTTGGGCTAGCTTCTTGAAACTTGACACAATAAAGTAGTTCTACATTCTATCCCTAAGGTTTGTTTCCTCTTGATGTAGCCTTCAGCACAGACTGGCGAATAACACTTACAATGAAAGGCGTTGTTCGGCTGCCAAAAAACTAGAGTCTCCTGAAATCTCAACACATATTTTTTTCCAACCTTAATGATACTTTCAAGTAATGAGCAGTACACCAATCAAACTTAAATGCCCAAGTTTCGTTCTCCTAGGTTGATGCATTCGTTTGCAGTAACAGTTTGAATTTCTAGGTTTCACTCTGTTTTCTCCTATATTGACAGATGCAGCTAGAACTCTAAATCAAACACGGTTTGTGCTAGCTTCTTGAAACTTGACACAATAAAGTAGTTCTACGTTCTATCTCTAAGGTTTGTTTCCTCTTGATGTAGCCTAAACCAGGGACTGGTGAATAACACTTATATTGAAAGGGGTTGACAAACTTTCAAAAAACTACAGTCTCCTGAAATCTCAACATATATTTTTTCATCCAATCTTCATGATACATTCAAGTAATGATCAGTACACCATTCCCACTTTCATGCCCAAGTTTTGTTCTTCTAGGTTGAAGCATTCGTTTGCAGGAACAGTTTGAATTTTTAGGTTTCACTCTGTTTTCTCCTATATTGACAAATGTAGTTCAAACTCTAAATCATACACGGTTTGGGCTAGCTTCTTGAAACTTGACACAATAAAGTAGTTCTACGTTCTATCCCTACGGTTTGTTTCCTCTTGATGTAGCCTTCAGCACAGACTGGCGAATAACACTTACAATGAAAGGCGTTGTTAGGCTGCCAAAAAACTAGAGTCTCCTGAAATCTCAACACATATTTTTTTCCGAACTTAATGATACTTTCAAGTAATGAGCAGTACACCAATCAAACTTGGATGCCCAAGTTTCGTTCTCCTAGGTTGATGCATTCGTTTGCAGTAACAGTTTGAATTTCTAGGTTTCACTCTGTTTTCTCCTATGTTGACACATGCAGCTAGAACTCTAAATCAAACACGGTTTGTGCTAGCTTCTTGAAACTTGACACAATACTGTAGTTCTACGTTCTATCTCTAAGGTTTGTTTCCTCTTGATGTAGCCTAAAGCAGGGACTGGCGAATAACACTTATATTGAAAGGGGTTGCCAAACTTTCAAAAAACTAGAGTCTCCTGAAATCTCAACATATATTTTTTCATCCAATCTTCATGATACTTTCAAGTAATGATCAGTACACCAATCCCACTTGGATGCTCAAGTTTAATTCTCCTACGTTGAAGCATTCGTTTGCAGTAACAGTTTGAATTTTTAGGTTTCACTCTGTTTTCTCCTATATTGACAAATGTAGTTCAAACTCTAAATCATACACGGTTTGGGCTAGCTTCTTGAAACTTGACACAATAAAGTAGTTCTACATTCTATCCCTAAGGTTTGTTTCCACTTGATGTAGCCTTCAGCACAGACTGGCGAATAACACTTACAATGAAAGGCGTTGTTAGGCTGCCAAAAAATTAGAGTCTCCTGAAATCTCAACACATATTTTTTTCCGACCTTAATGATACTTTCAAGTAATGAGCAGTACACCAATCAAACTTGGATGCCCAAGTTTCGTTCTCCTAGGTTGATGCATTCGTTTGCAGTAACAGTTTGAATTTCTAGGTTTCACTCTGTTTTCCCCTATATTGACAGATGCAGCTAGAACTCTAAATCAAACACGGTTTGTGCTAGCTTCTTGAAACTTGACACTATACTGTAGTTCTACGTTCTATCTCTAAGGTTTGTTTCCTCTTGATGTAGCCTAAAGCAGGGACTGGCGAATAACACTTATATTGAAAGGGGTTGCCAAACTTTCAAAAAACTAGAGTCTCCTGAAATCTCAACATATATTTTTTCATCCAATCTTCATGATACTTTCAAGTAATGATCAGTACACCAATCCCACTTGGATGCTCAAGTTTCATTCACCTACGTTGAAGCATTCGTTTGCAGTAACAGTTTGAATTTTTAGGTTTCACTCTGTTTTCTCCTATATTGACAAATGTAGTTCAAACTCTAAATCATACACGGTTTGGGCTAGCTTCTTGAAACTTGACACAATAAAGTAGTTCTACATTCTATCCCTAAGGTTTGTTTCCTCTTGATGTAGCCTTCAGCACAGACTGGCGAATAACACTTACAATGAAAGGCGTTGTTAGGCTGCCAAAAAACTAGAGTCCCCTGAAATCTCAACACATATTTTTTTCCGACCTTAATGATACTTTCAAGTAATGAGCAGTACACCAATCAAACTTGGATGCCCAAGTTTCGTTCTCCTAGGTTGATGCATTCGTTTGCAGTAACAGTTTGAATTTCTAGGTTTCACTCTGTTTTCTCCTATATTGACAGATGCAGCTAGAACTCTAAATCAAACACGGTTTGTGCTAGCTTCTTGAAACTTGACACAATAAAGTAGTTCTACGTTCTATCTCTAAGGTTTGTTTCCTCTTGATGTAGCCTAAAGCAGGGACTGGCGAATAACACTTATATTGAAAGGGGTTGCCAAACATTCAAAAAACTAGAGTCTCCTGAAATCTCAACATATATTTTTTCATCCAATCTTCATGATACAGTCAAGTAATGATCAGTACTCCATTTCCACTTGGATGTTCAAGTTTTGTTCTTCTAGGTTGAAGCATTCGTTTGCAGGAACAGTTTGAATTTTTAGGTTTCACTCTGGTTTCTCCTATATTGACAGATGCAGTCAGAACTTTAAATCAAACAAGGTTTGTGCTAGCTACTTGAAACATGACACAATAAAGTAGTTCTACGTTCTATCCCTAAGGTTTGTTTCCTCTTGTAGCCTTAAGCAGAGACTGGCGAATAACACATTCAATGAAAGGCGTTGTTAGGCTGCCAAAAAACTACAGTCTCCTGAAATCTCATCATATATTTTTTCTTCCGACCTTCATGATACTTTCACGTAATGAGCAGTGCACCAATCAAACTTGGATGCCCAAGTTTCGTTCTCCTAGGTTGAAGCATTCGTTTGCAGGAACAGTTTGAATTTTTAGGTTTCACTCTGTTTTGTCCTATATTGACAGATGCAGTTCGAACTCTAAATCAAACACGGTTTGTGCTAGCTTCTTGAAACTTGACAAAATACTGTAGTTCTACGTTCTATCTAAGGTTTGTTTCCTCTTGATGTAGCCTAATGCAGGGACTGGCGAATAACACTTTTATTGAAAGGGGTTGCCAAACTTCCAAAAACTAGAGTCTTCTGAAATCTCAACATATATTTTTTCATCCAATCTTCATGATACTTTCAAGTAATGATCAGTACACCAATCCCACTTGGATGCTCAAGTTTCATTCTCCTACGTTGAAGCATTCGTTTGCAGTAACAGTTTGAATTTTTAGGTTTCACTCTGTTTTCTCCTATGTTGACAAATGTAGTTCAAACTCTAAATCATACACGGTTTGGGCTAGCTTCTTGAAACTTGACACAATAAAGGAGTTCTACATTCTATCCCTAAGGTTTGTTTCCTCTTGATGTAGCCTTCAGCACAGACTGGCGAATAACACTTACAATGAAAGGCGTTGTTAGGCTGCCAAAAAACTAGAGTCTCCTGAAATCTCAACACATATTTTTTTCCGACCTTAATGATACTTTCAAGTAATGAGCAGTACACCAATCAAACTTGGATGCCCAAGTTTCGTTCTTCTAGGTTGATGCATTCGTTTGCAGTAACAGTTTGAATTTCTAGGTTTCACTCTGTTTTCTCCTATATTGACAGATGCAGCTAGAACTCTAAATCAAACACGGTTTGTGCTAGCTTCTTGAAACTTGACACAATAAAGTAGTTCTACGTTCTATCTCTAAGGTTTGTTTCCTCTTGATGTAGCCTAAAGCAGGGACTGGCGAATAACACTTATATTGAAAGGGGTTGCCAAACTTTCAAAAAACTAGAGTCTAATGAAATCTCAACATATATTTTTTCATCCAATCTTCATGATACATTCAAGTAATGATCAGTACACCATTCCCACTTGGATGCCCAAATTTTGTTCTTCTAGGATGAAGAATTCGTTTGCAGGAACAGTTTGAAGTTTTAGGTTTCACTCTGTTTTCTCCTATATTGACAGATGCAGTTAGAACTTTAAATCAAACACGGTTTGTGCTAGCTACTTGAAACATGACACAATAAAGTAGGTCTACGTTCTATCTCTAAGGTTTGTTTCCTCTTGATGTAGCCTTCAGCACAGACTGGCGAATAACACTTACAATGAAAGACGTTGTTAGGCTGCCAAAAAACTAGAGTCTCCTGAAATCTCAACACATATTTTTTTCCGACCTTAATGATACTTTCAAGTAATGAGCAGTACACCAATCAAACTTGGATGCCCAAGTTTCGTTCTCCTAGGTTGATGCATTCGTTTGCAGTAACAGTTTGAATTTCTAGGTTTCACTCTGTTTTCTCCTATATTGACAGATGCAGCTAGAACTCTAAATCAAACACGGTTTGTGCTAGCTTCTTGAAACTTGACACAATAAAGTAGTTCTACGTTCTATCTCTAACGTTTGTTTCCTCTTGATGTAGCCTAAAGCAGGGACTGGCGAATAACACTTATATTGAAAGGGGTTGCCAAACTTTCAAAAAACTAGAGTCTCCTGAAATCTCAACATATATTTTTTCATCCAATCTTCATGATACATTCAAGTAATGATCAGTACTCCATTTCCACTTGGATGTTCAAGTTTTGTTCTTCTAGGTTGAAGCATTCATTTGCAGGAACAGTTTGAATTTTTAGGTTTCACTCTGGTTTCTCCTATATTGACAGATGCAGTCAGAACTTTAAATCAAACACGGTTTGTGCTAGCTACTTGAAACATGACACAATAAATTAGTTCTACGTTCTATCCCTAAGGTTTGTTTCCTCTTGTAGCCTTAAGCAGAGACTGGCGAATAACACATTCAATGAAAGGCGTTGTTAGGCTGCCAAAAAACTTCAGTCTCCTGAAATCTCATCATATATTTTTTCTTCCAACCTTCATGATACTTTCAAGTAATGAGCAGTGCACCAATCAAACTTGGATGCCCAAGTTTCGTTCTCCTAGGTTGAAGCATTCTTTTGCAGGAACAGTTTGAATTTTTAGGTTTCACTCTGTTTTGTCCTATATTGACAGATGCAGTTCGAACTCTAAATCAAACACGGTTTGTGCTAGCTTCTTTAAACTTGACAAAACACTGTAGTTCTACGTTCTATTTCTAAGGTTTGTTTCCTCTTGATGTACCCTAAAGCAGGGACTGGCGAATAACACTTATATTGAAAGGGGTTGCCAAGCTTTCAAAAAACTAGAGTCTCCTGAAATCTCAACATATATTTTTTCATCCAATCTTCATGATACATTCAAGTAATGATCAGTTCACCATTCCCACTTGGATGCCCAAGTTTTGTTCTTCTAGGATGAAGCATTCGTTTGCAGGAACAGTTTGAATTTTTAGGTTTCACTCTGTTTTCTCCTATATTGACAGATGCAGTTAGAACTTTAAATCAAACACGGTTTGTGCTAGCTACTTGAAACATGACACAATAAAGTAGTTCTACGTTCTATCCCTAAGGTTTGTTTCCTCTTGATGTAGCCTTAAGCAGAGACTGGCGAATAACACATTCAATGAAAGGCGTTGTTAAGCTGCCAAAAAACTACAGTCTCCTGAAATCTCATCATATATTTTTTCTTACGACCTTCATGATACTTTCAAGTAATGAGCAGTGCACCAATCAAACTTGGATGCCCACGTTTCGTTCTCCTAGGTTGAAGCATTCGTTTGCAGGAACAGTTTGAATTTTTAGGTTTCACTCTGTTTTGTCCTATATTGACAGATGCAGTTCGAACTCTAAATCAAACACGGTTTGTGCTAGCTTCTTGAAACTTGACAAAATACTGTAATTCTACGTTCTATCTCTAAGGTTTGTTTCCTCTTGATGTAGCCTAATGCAGGGACTGGCGAATAACACTTTTATTGAAAGGGGTTGCCAAAATTCCAAAAACTAGTGTCTTCTGAAATCTCAACATATATTTTTTCATCCAATCTTCATGATACTTTCAAGTAATGATCAGTACACCAATCCCACTTGGATGCTCAAGTTTCATTCTCCTACGTTGAAGCATTCGTTTCCAGTAACAGTTTGAATTTTTAGGTTTCACTCTGTTTTCTCCTATATTGACAAATGTAGTTCAAACTCTAAATCATACATGGTTTGGGCTAGCTTCTTGAAACTTGACACAATAAAGTAGTTCTACATTCTATCCCTAAGGTTTGTTTCCTCTTGATGTAGCCTTCAGCACAGACAGGCGAATAACACTTACAATGAAAGGCATTGTTAGGCTGCCAAAATCTAGAGTCTCCTGAAATCTCAACACATATTTTTTTCCGACCTTAATGATACTTTCAAGTAATGAGCAGTACACCAATCAAACTTGGATGCCCAAGTTTCGTTCTCCTAGGTTGATGCATTCGTTTGCAGTAACAGTTTGAATTTCTAGGTTTCACTCTGTTTTCTCCTATATTGACAGATGCAGCTAGAACTCTAAATCAAACACGGTTTGTGCTAGCTTCTTGAAACTTGACACAATAAAGTAGTTCTACGTTCTATATCTAAGGTTTGTTTCCTCTTGATGTAGCCTATAGCAGGGACTGGTGAATAACACTTATATTGAAAGGGGTTGCCAAACTTTCAAAAAACTAGAGTCTCCTGAAATCTCAACATATATTTTTTCTTCCAATCTTCATGATACATTCAAGTAATGATCAGTACACCATTCCCACTTGGATGCCCAAGTTTTGTTCTTCTAGGTTGAAGCATTCGTTTGCAGGAACAGTTTGAATTTTTAGGTTTCACTCTGTTTGCTCCTATATTGACAGATGCAGTTAGAACTTTAAATCAAACACGGTTTGTGCTAGCTACTTGAAACATGACACAATAAAGTAGTTCTACGTTCTATCCCTAAGGTTTGTTTCCTCTTGATGTAGCCTTAAGCATAGACTGGCGAATAACACATTCAATGAAAGGTGTTGTTAGGCTGCCAAAAAACTACAGTCTCCTGAAATCTCATCATATATTTTTTCTTCCGACCTTCATGATACTTTCAAGTAATGAGCAGTGCACCAATCAAACTTGGATGCCCAAGTTTCGTTCTCCTAGGTTGAAGCATTCGTTTGCAGGAACAGTTTGAATTTTTAGGTTTCACTCTGTTTTGTCCTATATTGACAGATGCAGTTCGAACTCTAAATCAAACACGGTTTGTGCTAGCTTCTTGAAACTTGACAAAATACTGTAGTTCTACGTTCTATCTCTAAGGTTTGTTTCCTCTTGATGTAGCCTAAAGCAGGGACTGGCGAATAACACTTATATTGAAAGGGGTTGCCAAACTTTCAAAAAACTAGAGTCTCCTGAAATCTCAACATATATTTTTTCATCCAATCTTCATGATACATTCAAGTAAAGATCAGTACACCATTCCCACTTGGATTCCCAAGTTTTGTTCTTCTAGTTTTAAGCATTCGTTTGCAGGAACAGTTTGAATTTTTAGGTTTCACTCTGTTTTCTCCTATATTGACAGATGCAGTTAGAACTTTAAATCAAACAGGGTTTGTGCTAGCTACTTGAAACATGACACAATAAAGTAGTTCTAGGTTCTATCCCTAAGGTTTGTTTCCTCTTGATGTAGACTACAGCACAGACTGGCGAATAACACTTACAATGAGAGGCCTTGTTAGGCTGCCCAAAAACTAGAGTCTCCTGAAAGATCAACACATATTTTTATTCCGACCTTAATGATACTTTCAAGTAATGAGCAGTACACCAATCAAACTTGGATGCCCAAGTTTCGTTCTCCTAGGTTGATGCATTCGTTTGCAGTAACAGTTTGAATTTCTAGGTTTCACTCTGTTTTCTCCTATATTGACAGATGCAGCTAGAACTCTAAATCAAACACGGTTTGTGCTAGCTTCTCGAAACTTGACACAATAAAGTAGTTCTACGTTCTATCACTAAGGTTTGTTTCCTCATGATGTAGCCTAAAGCAGGGACTGGCGAATAACATTTATATTGAAAGGGGTTGCCAAACTTTCAAAAAACTAGAGTCTCCTGAAATCTCAACATATATTTTTTCATCCAATCATCATGATACTTTCAAGTAATGATCAGTACACCATTCCCACTTGGATGCCCACGTTTTGTTCTTCTAGGTTGAAGCATTCGTTTGCAGGAACAGTTTGAATTTTTAGGTTTCACTCTGTTTTCTCCTATATTGACAAATGTAGTTCAAACTCTAAATCATACACGGTTTGGGCTAGCTTCTTGAAACTTGACACAATAAAGTAGTTCTACATTCTATCCCTAAGGTTTGTTTCCTCTTGATGTAGCCTTCAGCACAGACTGGCGAATAACACTTACAATGAAAGGCGTTGTTAGGCTGCCAAAATCTAGAGTCTCCTGAAATCTCAACACATATTTTTTTCCGACCTTAATGATACTTTCAAGTAATGAGCAGTACACCAATCAAACTTGGATGCCCAAGTTTCGTTCTCCTGGGTTGATGCATTTGTTTGCAGTAACTGTTTGAATTTCTAGGTTTCACTCTGTTTTCTCCTATATTGCAGATGCAGCTAGAACTCTAAATCAAACACGGTTTGTGCTAGCTTCTTGAAACTTGACACAATAAAGTAGTTCTACGTTCTATCTCTAAGGTTTGTTTCCTCTTGATGTACCCTAAAGCAGGGACTGGCGAATAACATTTATATTGAAAGGGGTTGCCAAACTTTCAAAAAACTAGAGTCTCCTGAAATCTCCACATATATTTTTTCATCCAATCTTCATGATACATTCAAGTAATGATCAGTACACCATTGCCACTTGGATGCCCAAGTTTTGTTCTTCTAGGATGAAGCATTCGTTTGCAGGAACAGTTTGAATTTTTAGGTTTCACAATGTTTTCTCCTATATTGACAGATGCAGTTAGAACTTTAAATCAAACACGGTTTGTGCTAGCTACATGAAACATGACACAATAAAGTAGTTCTACGTTCTATCTCTAAAGTTTGTTTCCTCTTGATGTAGCCTTCAGCACAGACTGGCGAATAACACTTACAATGAAAGGCGTTGTTAGGCTGCCAAAATCTAGAGTCTCCTGAAATCTCAACACATATTTTTTTCCGACCTTAATGATACTTTCAAGTAATGAGCAGTACACCAATCAAACTTGGATGCCCAAGTTTCGTTCTCCTAGGTTGATGCATTCGCTTGCAGTAACAGTTTGAATTTCTAGGTTTCACTCTGTTTTCTCCTATATTGACATATGCAGTCAGAACTTCTCCAGATGCAGCTAGAACTCTAAATCAAACACGGTTTATGCTAGCTTCTTGATACTTGACACAATAAAGTTGTTCTACATTCAATCTCTAAGGTTTGTTTCCTCTTGATGTACCCTAAAGCAGGGACTGGCGAATAACACTTATATTGAAAGGGGTTGCCAAACTTTCAAAAAACTAGAGTCTCCTGAAATCTCAACATATGTTTTTTCATCCAATCTTCATGATACATTCAAGTAATGATCAGTACTCCATTTCCACTTGGATGTTCAAGTTTTGTTCTTCTAGGTTGAAGCATTCGTTCGCAGGAACAGTTTGAATTTTTAGGTTTCACTCTGGTTTCTCCTATATTGACAGATGCAGTCAGAACTTTAAATCAAACACGGTTTGTGCTAGCTACTTGAAACATGAGACAATAAAGTAGTTCTACGTTCTATCCCTAAGGTTTGTTTCCTCTTGTAGCCTTAAGCAGAGACTGGCGAATAACACATTCCATGAAAGGCGTTGTAAGGCTGCCAAAAAACTACAGTCTCCTGAAATCTCATCATATATTTTTTCTTCCGACCTTCATGATACTTTCAAGTAATGAGCAGTGCACCAATCAAACTTGGATGCCCAAGTTTCGTTCTCCTAGTTTGAAGCATTCGTTTGCAGGAACAGTTTGAATTTTTAGGTTTCACTCTGTTTTGTCCTATATTGACAGATGCAGTTAGAACTCTGAATCAAACACGGTTTGTGCTAGCTTCTTGAAACTTGACACAATACTGTAGTTCTACGTTCTATCTCTAAGGTTTGTTTCCTCTTGATGTAGCCTAATGCAGGGACTGGCGAATAACACTTTTATTGAAAGGGGTTGCCAAACTTCCAAAACTAGAGTCTTCTGAAATCTCAACATATATTTTTTCATCCCATCTTCATGATACTTTCAAGTAATGATCAGTACACCAATCCCACTTGGATGCTCAAGTTTCATTCTCCTACGTTGAAGGCATTCGTTTGCAGTAACAGTTTGAATTTTTAGGTTTCACTCTGTTTTCTCCTATATTGACAAATGTAGTTCAAACTCTAAATCATACACGGTTTGGGCTAGCTTCTTGAAACTTGACACAATAAAGTAGTTCTACATTCTATCCCTAAGGTTTGTTTCCTCTTGATGTAGCCTTCAGCACAGACTGGCGAATAACACTTACAATGAAAGGCGTTGTTAGGCTGCCAAAAAACTAGAGTCTCCTGAAATCTCAACACATATTTTTTTCCGGCCTTAATGATACTTTCAAGTAATGAGCAGTACACCAATCAAACTTGGATGCCCAAGTTTCGTTCTCCTAGGTTGATGCATTCGTTTGCAGTAACAGTTTGAATTTCTAGGTTTCACTCTGTTTTCTCCTATATTGACAGATGCAGCTAGAACTCTAAATCAAACACGGTTTGTGCTAGCTTCTCGAAACTTGACACAATAAAGTAGTTCTACGTTCTATCTCTAAGGTTTGTTTCCTCTTGATGTAGCCTAAAGCAGGGACTGGCGAATAACACTTATATTGAAAGGGGTTGCCAAACTTTCAAAAAACTAGAGTCTCCTGAAATCTCAACATATATTTTTTCATCCAATCTTCATGATACTTTCAAGTAATGATCAGTACACCATTCCCACTTGGATGCCCAAGTTTTGTTCTTCTAGGTTGAAGCATTCGTTTGCAGGAACAGTTTGAATTTTTAGGTTTCACTGTGTTTTCTCCTATATTGACAAATGTAGTTCAAACTCTAAATCATACACGGTTTGGGCTAGCTTCTTGAAACTTGACACAATAAAGTAGTTCTACATTCTATCCCTAAGGTTTGTTTCCTCTTGATGTAGCCTTCAGCACAGACTGGCGAATAACACTTACAATGAAAGGCGTTGTTAGGCTGCCAAAATCTAGAGTCTCCTGAAATCTCAACACATATTTTTTTCCGACCTCAATGATACTTTCAAGTAATGAGCAGTACACTAATCAAACTTCGATGCCCAAGTTTAGTTCTCCTAGGTTGATGCATTCGTTTGCAGTAACAGTTTGAATTTCTAGGTTTCACTCTGTTTTCTCCTATATTGCAGATGCAGCTAGAACTCTAAACTAAACACGGTTTGTGCTAGCTTCTTGAAACTTGACACAATAAAGTAGTTCTACGTTCTATCTCTAAGGTTTGTTTCCTCTTGATGTAGCCTAAAGCAGGGACTGGCGAATAACACTTATATTGAAAGGGGTTGCCAAACTTTCAAAACACTAGAGTCTCCTGAAATCTCAGAATATATTTTTTCATCCAATCTTCATGATACATTCAAGTAATGATTAGTACACCATTCCCACTTGGATGCCCAAGTTTTGTTCTTCTAGGATGAAGCATTCGTTTGCAGGAACAGTTTGAATTTTTAGGTTTCACTCTGTTTTCTCCTATATTGACAGATGCAGTTAGAACTTTATATCAAACACGGTTTGTGCTAGCTTAATGAAACATGACACAATAAAGTAGTTCTACGTTCTATCTCTAAGGTTTGTTTCCTCTTGATGTAGCCTTCAGCACAGACTGGCGAATAACACTTACAATGAAAGGCGTTGTTAGGCTGCCAAAAAACTAGAGTCTCCTGAAATATCAACACATATTTTTTTTCCGACCTTAATGATACTTTCAAGTAATGAGCAGTACACCAATCAAACTTGGATGCCCAAGTTTCGTTCTCCTAGGTTGATGCATTCGTTTGCAGTAACAGTTTGAATTTCTAGGTTTCACTCTGTTTTCTCCTATATTGACAGATGCAGCTAGAACTCTAAATCAAACACGGTTTGTGCTAGCTTCTTGAAACTTGACACAATAAAGTAGTTCTACGTTCTATCTCTAAGGTTTGTTTCCTCTTGATGTAGCCTAAAGCAGGGACTGGCGAATAACACTTATATTGAAAGGGGTTGCCAAACTTTCAAAAAACTAGAGTCTCCTGAAATCTCAACATATATTTTTTCATCCAATCTTCATGATACATTCAAGTAATGATCAGTACACCATTCCCACTTGGATGCCCAAGTTTTGTTCTTCTAGGTTGAAGCATTCGTTTGCAGGAACAGTTTGAATTTTTAGGTTTCACTCTGTTTTCTCCTATATTGACAGATGCAGTTAGAACTTTAAATCAAACACGGTTTGTGCTAGCTACTTGAAACATGACACAATAAAGTAGTTCTACGTTCTATCTCTAAGGTTTGTTTCCTCTTGATGTAGCATTCAGCACAGACTGGCGAATAACACTTACAATGAAAGGCGTTGTTAGGCTGCCAAAAAACTAGAGTCTCCTGAAATCTCAACACATATTTTTTTCCGACCTTAATGATACTTTCAAGTAATGAGCAGTACACCAATCAAACTTGGATGCCCAAGTTTCGTTCTCCTAGGTTGATGCATTCGTTTGCAGTAACAGTTTGAATTTCTAGGTTTCACTCTGTTTTCTCCTATATTGACAGATGCAGTTCGAACTCTAAATCAAACACGGTTTGTGCTAGCTTCTTGAAACTTGACACAATAAAGTAGTTCTACGTTCTATCTCTAAGGTTTGTTTCCTCTTGATGTAGCCTAAAGCAGGGACTGGCGAATAACACTTATATTGAAAGGGGTTGCCAAACTTTCAAAAAACTAGAGTCTCCTGAAATCTCAACATATATTTTTTCATCCAATCTTCATGATACATGCAAGTAATGATCAGTACACCATTCCCACTTGGATGCCCAAGTTTTGTTCTTCTAGGTTGAAGCATTCGTTTGCAGGAACAGTTTGAATTTTTAGGATTCACTCTGTTTTCTCCTATATTGACAGATGCAGTTAGAACTTTAAATCAAACACGGTTTGTGCTAGCTACTTGAAACATGACACAATAAAGTAGTTCTACGTTCTATCCCTAAGGTTTGTGTCCTCTTGATGTAGCCTTCAGCACAGACTGGCGAATAACACTTACAATGAAAGGCGTTGTTAGGCTGCCAAAAAACTAGAGTCTCCTGAAATCTCAACACATATTTTTTTCCGACCTTAATGATACTTTCAAGTAATGAGCAGTGCACCAATCAAACTTGGATGCCCAAGTTTCGTTCTCCTAGGTTGATGCATTCGTTTGCAGGAACAGTTTGAATTTTTAGGTTTCACTCTGTTTTCTCCTATATTGACAGATGCAGCTAGAACTCTAAATCAAACACGGTTTGTGCTAGCTTCTTGAAACTTGACACAATAAAGTAGTTCTACGTTCTATCTCTAAGGTTTGTTTCCTCTTCATGTAGCCTAATGGAGGGACTGGCGAATAACACTTTTATTGAAAGGGGTTGCCAAACTTCCAAAAACTAGAGTCTTCTGAAATCCCAACATATATTCTTTCATCCAATCTTCATGATACTTTCAAGTAATGATCAGTACACCAATCCCACTTGGATGCTCAACTTTCATTCTCCTACGTTGAAGCATTCGTTTGCAGTAACAGTTTGAATTTTTAGGTTTCACTCTGTTTTCTCCTATATTGACAAATGTAGTTCAAACTCTAAATCATACACGGTTTCGGCTAGCTTCTTGAAACTTGACACAATAAAGTAGTTCTACATTCTATCCCTAAGGTTTGTTTCCTCGTGATGTAGCCTTCAGCACAGACTGGCGAATAACACTTACAATGAAAGGCGTTGTTAGGCTGCCAAAAAACTAGAGTCTCCTGAAATCTCAACACATATTTTTTTCCGGCCTTAATGATACTTTCAAGTAATGAGCAGTACACCAATCAAACTTGGATGCCCAAGTTTCGTTCTCCTAGGTTGATGCATTCGTTTGCAGTAACAGTTTGAATTTCTAGGTTTCACTCTGTTTTCTCCTATATTGACAGATGCAGCTAGAACTCTAAATCAAACACGGTTTGTGCTAGCTTCTCGAAACTTGACACAATAAAGTAGTTCTACGTTCTATCTCTAAGGTTTGTTTCCTCTTGATGTAGCCTAAAGCAGGGACTGGCGAATAACACTTATATTGAAAGGGGTTGCCAAACTTTCAAAAAACTAGAGTCTCCTGAAATCTCAACATATATTTTTTCATCCAATCTTCATGATACTTTCAAGTAATGATCAGTACACCATTCCCACTTGGATGCCCAAGTTTTGTTCTTCTAGGTTGAAGCATTCGTTTGCAGGAACAGTTTGAATTTTTAGGTTTCACTGTGTTTTCTCCTATATTGACAAATGTAGTTCAAACTCTAAATCATACACGGTTTGGGCTAGCTTCTTGAAACTTGACACAATAAAGTAGTTCTACATTCTATCCCTAAGGTTTGTTTCCTCTTGATGTAGCCTTCAGCACAGACTGGCGAATAACACTTACAATGAAAGGCGTTGTTAGGCTGCCAAAATCTAGAGTCTCCTGAAATCTCAACACATATTTTTTTCCGACCTCAATGATACTTTCAAGTAATGAGCAGTACACTAATCAAACTTCGATGCCCAAGTTTAGTTCTCCTAGGTTGATGCATTCGTTTGCAGTAACAGTTTGAATTTCTAGGTTTCACTCTGTTTTCTCCTATATTGCAGATGCAGCTAGAACTCTAAACTAAACACGGTTTGTGCTAGCTTCTTGAAACTTGACACAATAAAGTAGTTCTACGTTCTATCTCTAAGGTTTGTTTCCTCTTGATGTAGCCTAAAGCAGGGACTGGCGAATAACACTTATATTGAAAGGGGTTGCCAAACTTTCAAAACACTAGAGTCTCCTGAAATCTCAGAATATATTTTTTCATCCAATCTTCATGATACATTCAAGTAATGATTAGTACACCATTCCCACTTGGATGCCCAAGTTTTGTTCTTCTAGGATGAAGCATTCGTTTGCAGGAACAGTTTGAATTTTTAGGTTTCACTCTGTTTTCTCCTATATTGACAGATGCAGTTAGAACTTTATATCAAACACGGTTTGTGCTAGCTTAATGAAACATGACACAATAAAGTAGTTCTACGTTCTATCTCTAAGGTTTGTTTCCTCTTGATGTAGCCTTCAGCACAGACTGGCGAATAACACTTACAATGAAAGGCGTTGTTAGGCTGCCAAAAAACTAGAGTCTCCTGAAATATCAACACATATTTTTTTTCCGACCTTAATGATACTTTCAAGTAATGAGCAGTACACCAATCAAACTTGGATGCCCAAGTTTCGTTCTCCTAGGTTGATGCATTCGTTTGCAGTAACAGTTTGAATTTCTAGGTTTCACTCTGTTTTCTCCTATATTGACAGATGCAGCTAGAACTCTAAATCAAACACGGTTTGTGCTAGCTTCTTGAAACTTGACACAATAAAGTAGTTCTACGTTCTATCTCTAAGGTTTGTTTCCTCTTGATGTAGCCTAAAGCAGGGACTGGCGAATAACACTTATATTGAAAGGGGTTGCCAAACTTTCAAAAAACTAGAGTCTCCTGAAATCTCAACATATATTTTTTCATCCAATCTTCATGATACATTCAAGTAATGATCAGTACACCATTCCCACTTGGATGCCCAAGTTTTGTTCTTCTAGGTTGAAGCATTCGTTTGCAGGAACAGTTTGAATTTTTAGGTTTCACTCTGTTTTCTCCTATATTGACAGATGCAGTTAGAACTTTAAATCAAACACGGTTTGTGCTAGCTACTTGAAACATGACACAATAAAGTAGTTCTACGTTCTATCTCTAAGGTTTGTTTCCTCTTGATGTAGCCTTCAGCACAGACTGGCGAATAACACTTACAATGAAAGGCGTTGTTAGGCTGCCAAAAAACTAGAGTCTCCTGAAATCTCAACACATATTTTTTTCCGACCTTAATGATACTTTCAAGTAATGAGCAGTACACCAATCAAACTTGGATGCCCAAGTTTCGTTCTCCTAGGTTGATGCATTCGTTTGCAGTAACAGTTTGAATTTCTAGGTTTCACTCTGTTTTCTCCTATATTGACAGATGCAGTTCGAACTCTAAATCAAACACGGTTTGTGCTAGCTTCTTGAAACTTGACACAATAAAGTAGTTCTACGTTCTATCTCTAAGGTTTGTTTCCTCTTGATGTAGCCTAAAGCAGGGACTGGCGAATAACACTTATATTGAAAGGGGTTGCCAAACTTTCAAAAAACTAGAGTCTCCTGAAATCTCAACATATATTTTTTCATCCAATCTTCATGATACATGCAAGTAATGATCAGTACACCATTCCCACTTGGATGCCCAAGTTTTGTTCTTCTAGGTTGAAGCATTCGTTTGCAGGAACAGTTTGAATTTTTAGGATTCACTCTGTTTTCTCCTATATTGACAGATGCAGTTAGAACTTTAAATCAAACACGGTTTGTGCTAGCTACTTGAAACATGACACAATAAAGTAGTTCTACGTTCTATCCCTAAGGTTTGTGTCCTCTTGATGTAGCCTTCAGCACAGACTGGCGAATAACACTTACAATGAAAGGCGTTGTTAGGCTGCCAAAAAACTAGAGTCTCCTGAAATCTCAACACATATTTTTTTCCGACCTTAATGATACTTTCAAGTAATGAGCAGTGCACCAATCAAACTTGGATGCCCAAGTTTCGTTCTCCTAGGTTGATGCATTCGTTTGCAGGAACAGTTTGAATTTTTAGGTTTCACTCTGTTTTCTCCTATATTGACAGATGCAGCTAGATCTCTAAATCAAACACGGTTTGTGCTAGCTTCTTGAAACTTGACACAATAAAGTAGTTCTACGTTCTATCTCTAAGGTTTGTTTCCTCTTCATGTAGCCTAATGGAGGGACTGGCGAATAACACTTTTATTGAAAGGGGTTGCCAAACTTCCAAAAACTGGAGTCTTCTGAAATCCCAACATATATTCTTTCATCCAATCTTCATGATACTTTCAAGTAATGATCAGTACACCAATCCCACTTGGATGCTCAACTTTCATTCTCCTACGTTGAAGCATTCGTTTGCAGTAACAGTTTGAATTTTTAGGTTTCACTCTGTTTTCTCCTATATTGACAAATGTAGTTCAAACTCTAAATCATACACGGTTTCGGCTAGCTTCTTGAAACTTGACACAATAAAGTAGTTCTACATTCTATCCCTAAGGTTTGTTTCCTCTCGATGTAGCCTTCTGCACAGACTGGCGAATAACACTTACAATGAAAGGCGTTGTTAGGCTGCCAAAAAACTAGAGTCTCCTGAAATCTCAACACATATTTTTTTCCGACCTTAATGATACTTTCAAGTAATGAGCAGTACACCAATCAAACTTGGATGCCCAAGTTTCGTTCTCCTAGGTTGATGCATTCGTTTGCAGTAACAGTTTGAATTTCTAGGTTTCACTCTGTTTTCTCCTATATTGACAGATGCAGCTAGAACTCTAAATCAAACACGGTTTGTGCTAGCTTCTTGAAACTTGACACAATAAAGTAGTTCTACGTTCTATCTCTAAGGTTTGTTTCCTCTTGATGTAGCCTAAAGCAGGGACTGGCGAATAACACTTATATTGAAAGGGGTTGCCAAACTTTCAAAAAATAGAGTCTCCTGAAATCTCAACATATATTTTTTCATCCAATCTTCATGATACATTCAAGTAATGATCAGTACACCATTCCCACTTGGATGCCCAAGTTTCGTTCTCCTAGGTTGATGCATTCGTTTGCAGTAACAGTTTGAATTTCTAGGTTTCACTCTGTTTTCTCCTATATTGACAGATGCAGCTAGAACTCTAAAGCAAACACGGTTTGTGCTAGCTTCTCGAAACTTGACACAATAAAGTAGTTCTACGTTCTATCTCTAAGGTTTGTTTCCTTTTGATGTAGCCTTCAGCACAGACTGGCGAATAACCCTTACAATGAATGGCGTTGTAAGGCTGCCAAAAAACAAGAGTTCCTGAAATCTAAACACATATTTTTTTCCGACCTTTATGATACTTTCAAGTAATGAGCAGTACACCAATCAAACTTGGATGCCCAAGTTTCGTTCTCCTAGGTTGATGCATTCGTTTGCAGTAACAGTTTGAATTTCTAGGTTTCACTCTGTTTTCTCCTATATTGACAGATGCAGCTAGAACTCTAAATCAAACACGGTTTGTGCTAGCTTCTTGAAACTTGACACAATAAAGTAGTTCTACGTTCTATCTCTAAGGTTTGTTTCCTCTTCATGTAGCCTAATGGAGGGACTGGCGAATAACACTTTTATTGAAAGGGGTTGCCAAACTTCCAAAAACTAGAGTCTTCTGAAATCTCAACATATATTCTTTCATCCAATCTTCATGATACTTTCAAGTAATGATCAGTACACCAATCCCACTTGGATGCTCAAGTTTCATTCTCCTACGTTGAAGCATTCGTTTGCAGTAACAGTTTGAATTTTTAGGTTTCACTCTGTTTTCTCCTGTATTGACAGATGCAGCTAGAACTCTAAATCAAACACGGTTTGTGCTAGCTTCTCGAAACTTGACACAATAAAGTAGTTCTACGTTCTATATCTAAGGTTTGTTTCCTCTTGATGTAGCCTTCAGCACAGACTGGCGAATAACACTTACAATGAAAGGCGTTGTTAGGCTGCCAAAAAACTAGAGTCTCCTGAAATCTCAACACATATTTTTTTTCCGACCTTAATGATACTTTCAAGTAATGAGCAGTATAACAATCAAACTTGGATGCCCAAGTTTCGTTCTCCTAGGTTGATGCATTCGTTTGCAGTAACAGTTTGAATTTCTAGGTTTCATTCTGTTTTCTCCTATATTGACAGATGCAGCTAGAACTCTAAATCAAACACGGTTTGTGCTAGCTTCTTGAAACTTGACACAATAAAGTAGTTCTACGTTCTATCTCTAAGGTTTGTTTCCTCTTGATGTAGCCTAAAGCAGGGACTGGCGAATAACACTTATATTGAAAGGGGTTGCCAAACTTTCAAAGAACTAGAGTCTCCTGAAATCTCAACATATATTTTTTCATCCAATCTTCATGATACATTCAAGTAATGATCAGTACATCATTCCCACTTGGATGCCCAAGTTTTGTTCTTCTAGGTTGAAGAATTCGTTTGCAGGAACAGTTTGAATTTTTAGGTTTCACTCTGGTTTCTCCTATATTGACAGATGCAGTTAGAACTTTAAATCAAACACGGTTTGTGCTAGCTACTTGAAACATGACACAATAAAGTAGTTCTACGTTCTATCCCTAAGGTTTTTTTCCTCTTGATGTAGCCTTAAGCAGAGACTGGCGAATAACACATTCAATGACAGGCGTTGTTAGGCTGCCAAAAAACTACAGTCTCCTGAAATCTCATCATATATTTTTTCTTCCGACCTTCATGATACTTTCAAGTAATGAGCAGTGCACCAATCAAACTTGGATGTACAAGTTTCGTTCTCCTAGGTTGAAGCATTCGTTTACAGGAACAGTTTGAATTTTTAGGTTTCACTCTGTTTTGTCCTATATTGACAGATGCAGTTCGAACTCTAAATCAAACACGGTTTGTGCTAGCTTCTTGAAACTTGACAAAATACTGTAGTTCTACGTTCTATCTCTAAGGTTTGTTTCCTCTTCATGTAGCCTAATGGAGGGACTGGCGAATAACACTTTTATTGAAAGGGGTTGCCAAACTTTCAAAAACTAGAGTCTTCTGAAATCTCAACATATATTTTTTCATCCAATCTTCATGATACTTTCAAGTAATGATCAGTACACCAATCCCACTTGGATGCTCAAGTTTCATTCTCCTACGTTGAAGCATTCGTTTGCAGTAACAGTTTGAATTTTTAGGTTTCACTCTGTTTTCTCCTATATTGACAGATGCATTTAGAACTTTAAATCAAACACGGTTTGTGCTAGCTACTTGAAACCTGACACAATAAAGTAGTTCTACGTTCTATCTCTAAGGTTTGTTTCCTCTTGATGTAGCCTTCAGCACAGACTGGCGAATAACACTTACAATGAAAGGCGTTGTTAGGCTGCCAAAAAACTTGAGTCTCCTGAAATCTCAACACATATTTTTTTCCGACCTTAATGATACTTTCAAGTAATGAGCAGTACACCAATCAAACTTGGATGCCCAAGTTTCGTTCTCCTAGGTTGATGCATTCGTTTGCAGTAACAGTATGAATTTCTAGGTTTCACTCTGTTTTCTCCTATATTGACAGATGCAGCTAGAACTCTAAATCAAACACGGTTTGTGCTAGCTTCTTGAAACTTGACACAATAAAGTAGTTCTACGTTCTATCTCTAAGGTTTGTTTCCTCGTGATTTACCCTCAGCACAGACTGGCGAATAACACTTATATTGAAAGGGGTTGCCAAACTTTCAAAAAACTAGAGTCTCCTGAAATCTCAACATATATTTTTTCATCCAATCTTCATGATACTTTCAAGTAATGATCAGTACACCATTTCCACTTGGATGCCCAAGTTTTGTTTTCTAGGTTGAAGCATTCGTTTGCATTAACAGTTTGAATTTTTAGGTTTCACTCTGGTTTCTCCTATATTGACAGATGCAGTTAGAACTTTAAATCAAACACGGTTTGTGCTAGCTACTTGAAACATGACACAATAAAGTAGTTCTACGTTCTATCTCTAAGGTTTGTTTCCTCTTGATGTAGCCTTCAGCAGATACTGGCGAATAACACATTCAATGAAAGGCGTTGTTAGGCTGCCAAAAAACTACAGTCTCCTGAAATCTCATCATATATTTTTTCTTCCGACCTTCATGATACTTTCAAGTAATGAGCAGTGCACCAAACAAACTTGGATGCCCAAGTTTCGTTCTCCTAGGTTGAAGCATTCGTTTGCAGGAACAGTTTGAATTTTTAGGTTTCACTCTGTTTTGTCCTATATTGACAGATGCAGTTCGAACTCTAAATCAAACACGGTTTGTGCTAGCTTCTTGAAACTTGACACAATAAAGTAGTTCTACGTTCTATCTCTAAGGTTTGTTTCCTCTTCATGTAGCCTAAAGCAGGGACTGGCGAATAACACTTTTATTGAAAGGGGTTGCCAAACTTCCAAAAACTAGAGTCTTCTGAAATCTCAACATACATTTTTTCATCGAATCTTCATGATACTTTCAAGTAATGATCACTACACCAATCCCACTTGGATGCTCAAGTTTCATTCTCCTACGTTGAAGCATTCGTTTGCAGGAACAGTTTGAATTTTTAGGTTTCACTCTGTTTTCTCCTATATTGACAAATGTAGTTCAAACTCTAAATCATACACGGTTTGGGCTAGCTTCTTGAAACTTGACACAATAAAGTAGTTCTACATTCTATCCCTAAGGTTTGTTTCCTCTTGATGTAGCCTTCAGCACAGACTGGCGAATAACACTTACAGTGAACGGCGTTGTTAGGCTGCCAAAAAACTAGAGTCTCCTGAAATCTCAACACATATTTTTTTCCGACCTTAATGATACTTTCAAGAAATGAGCAGTACACCAATCAAACTTGGATGCCCAAGTTTCGTTCTCCTAGGTTGATGCATTCGTTTGCAGTAACAGTTTGAATTTCTAGGTTTCACTCTGTTTTCTCCAATATTGACAGATGCAGTTAGAACTCTAAATCAAACACGGTTTGTGCTAGCTTCTTGAAACTTGACACAATAAAGTAGTTCTACGTTCTATCTCTAAGGTTTGTTTCCTCTTGATGTAGGCTAAAACAGGGACTGGCGAATAACACTTATATTGAAAGGGGTTGCCAAACTTTCAAAAAACTAGAGTCTCCTGAAATCTCAACATATATTTTTTCATCCAATCTTCATGATACATTCAAGTAATGATCAGTACACCATTCCCACTTGGATGCCCAAGTTTTGTTCTTCTAGGTTGAAGCATTCGTTTGCAGGAACAGTTTGAATTTTTAGGTTTCACTCTGTTTTCTCCTATATTGACAGATGCAGTTAGAACTTTTAATCAAGCACGGTTTGTGCTAGCTACTTGAAACATGACACAATAAAGTAGTTCTACGTTCTGTCTCTAAGGTTTGTTTCCTCTTGATGTAGCCTTCAGCACAGACTGGCGAATAACACTTACAATGAGAGGCGTTGTTAGGCTTCCAAAAAACTAGAGTCTCCTGAAATCTCAACACATATTTTTTTTCCGACCTTAATGATACTTTCAAGTAATGAGCAGTACACCAGTCAAACTTGGATGCCCAAGTTTCGTTCTCCTAGGTTGATGCATTCGTTTGCAGTAACAGTTTGAATTTCTAGGTTTCACTCTGTTTTCTCCTATATTGACAGATGCAGCTAGAACTCTAAATCAAACACGGTTTTTGCTAGCTTCTCGAAACTTGACACAATAAAGTAGTTCTACGTTCGATATCTAAGGTTTGTTTCCTCTTGATGTAGCCTAAAGCAGGGACTGGCGAATAACACTTATATTGAAAGGGGTTTATAAACTTTCAAAAAACTAGAGTCTCCTGAAATCTCAACATATATTTTTTCATCCAATCTTCATGATACATTCAAGTAATGATCAGTACACCATTCCCACTTGGATGCCCAAGTTTTGTTCTTCTAGGTTGAAGCATTCGTTTGCAGGAACAGTTTGAATTTTTAGGTTTCACTCTGTTTTCTCCTATATTGACAGATGCAGTTAGAACTTTAAATCAAACACGGTTTGTGCTAGCTACTTGAAACATGACACAATAAAGTAGTTCTACGTTCTATCTCTAAGGTTTGTTTCCTCTTGATGTAGCCTTCAGCACAGACTGGCGAATAACACTTACAATGAGAGGCATTGTTAGGCTGCCAAAAAACTAGAGTCTCCTGAAATCTCAACACATATTTTTTTTCCGACCTTAATGATACTTTCAAGTAATGAGCAGTACACCAATCAAACTTGGATGCCCAAGTTTCATTATCCTAGGTTGATGCATTCGTTTGCAGTAACAGTTTGAATTTCTAGGTTTCACTCTGTTTTCTCCAATATTGACAGATGCAGCTAGAACTCTAAATCAAACACGGTTTGTGCTAGCTTCTCGAAACTTGACACAATAAAGTAGTTCTACGTTCTATATCTAAGGTTTGTTTCCTCTTGATGTAGCCTAAAGCAGGGACTGGCGAATAACACTTATATTGAAAGGGGTTGCCAAACTTTCAAAAAACTAGAGTCTCCTGAAATCTCAACATATATTTTTTCATCCAATCTTCATGATACATTCAAGTAATGATCAGTACACCATTCCCACTTGGATGCCCAAGTTTTGTTCTTCTAGGTTGAAGCATTCGTTTGCACGAACAGTTTGAATTTTTAGGTTTCACTCTGTTTTCTCCTATATTGACAAATGTAGTTCAAACTCTAAATCATACACGGTTTGGGCTAGCTTCTTGAAACTTGACACAATAAAGTAGTTCTACGTTCTATCCCTACGGTTTGTTTCCTCTTGATGTAGCCTTCAGCACAGACTGGCGAATAACACTTACAATGAAAGGCGTTGTTAGGCTGCCAAAAAACTAGAGTCTCCTGAAATCTCAACACATATTTTTTTTCCGACCTTAATGATACTTTCAAGTAATGAGCAGTACACCAATCAAACTTGGATGCCCAAGTTTCGTTCTCCTAGGTTGATGCATTCGTTTGCAGTAACAGTTTGAATTTCTAGGTTTCACTCTGTTTTCTTCTATATTGACAGATGCAGCTAGAACTCTAAATCAAACACGGTTTGTGCTAGCTTGTCGAAACTTGACACAATAAAGTAGTTCTACGTTCTATATCTAAGGTTTGTTTCCTCTTGATGTAGCCTAAAGCAGGGACTGGCGAATAACACTTATATTGAAAGGGGTTGCCAAACTTTCAAAAAACTAGAGTCTCCTGAAATCTCAACATATATTTTTTCATCCAATCTTCATGATACATTCAAGTAATGATCAGTACACCATTCCCACTTGGATGCCCAAGTTTTGTTCTTCTAGGTTGAAGCATTCGTTTGCAGGAACAGTTTGAATTTTTAGGTTTCACTCTGGTTTCTCCTATATTGACAGATGCAGTTAGAACTTTAAATCACACACGGTTTTTGCTAGCTACTTGAAACATGACACAATAAAGTAGTTCTACGTTCTATCCCTAAGGTTTTTTCCTCTTGATATAGCCTTAAGCAGAGACTGGCGAATAACACATTCAATGAAAGGCGTTGTTAGGCTGCCAAAAAACTACAGTCTCCTGAAATCTCATCATATATTTTTTCTTCCGACCTTCATGATACTTTCAAGTAATGAGCAGTGCACCAATCAAACTTGGTTGCCCAAGTTTCGTTCTCCTACGTTGAAGCATTTGTTTGCAGGAACAGTTTGAATTTTTAGGTTTCACTCTGTTTTCTCCTATATTGACAAATGTAGTTCAAACTCTAAATCATACACGGTTTGGGCTACCTTCTTGAAACTTGACACAATAAAGTAGTTCTACGTTCTATCCCTACGGGTTGTTTCCTCTTGATGTAGCCTTCAGCACAGACTGGCGAATAACACTTACAATGAAAGGCGTTGTTAGGCTGCCAAAAAACTAGAGTCTCCTGAAATCTCAACACATATTTTTTTCTGACCTTAATGATACTTTCAAGTAATGAGCAGTACACCAATCAAACTTGGATGCCCAAGTTTCGTTCTCCTAGGTTGATGCACTCGTTTGCAGTAACAGTTTGAATTTCTTGGTTTCACTCTGTTTTCTCCTATATTGACAGATGCAGCTAGAACTCTAAATCAAACACGGTTTGTGCTAGCTTCTTGAAACTTGACACAATAAAGTAGGTCTACGTTCTATCTCTAAGGTTTGTTTCCTCTTGATGTAGCCTAAAGCAGGGACTGGCGAATAACAATTATATTGAAAGGGGTTGACAAACTTTCAAAAAAACTAGAGTCTCCTGAAATCTCAACATATATTTTTTCATCCAATCTTCATGATACATTCAAGTAATGATCAGTACACCATTCCCACTTGGATGCCCAAGTTTTGTTCTTCTAGGTTGACGCATTCGTTTGCAGGAACAGTTTGAATTTTTTGGTTTCACTCTGTTTTCTCCTAAATTGACAGATGCAGTTAGAACTCTAAATCAAACACGGTTTGTGCTAGCTACTTGAAACATAACACAATAAAGTAGTTTTACGTTCTATCTCTAAGGTTTGTTTCCTCTTGATGTAGCCTTCTGCACAGACTGGCGAATTACACTTACAATGAAAGGCCTTGTTGGGCTGCCAAAAAACTAGAGTCTCCTGAAATCTCAACACATATTTTTTTCCGACCTTAATGATACTTTCAAGTAATGAGCAGTACACCAATCAAACTTGGATGCCCAAGTTTCGTTCTCCTAGGTTAATGCATTCGTTTGCAGTAACACTTTGAATTTCTATGTTTCACTCTGTTTTCTCCTATATTGACAGATGCAGCTAGAACTCTAAATCAAACACGGTTTGTGCTAGCTTCTCTAACTTGACACAATAAAGAAGTTCTACCTTCTATATCTAAGGTTTGTTTCCTCTTGATGTAGCGTAAAGCAGGGACTGGCGAATAACACTTATATTGAAAGGGGTTGCCAAACTTTCAAAAAACTAGAGTCTCCTGAAATCTCAACATATATTTTTTCATCCAATCTTCATGATACATTCAAGTAATGATCAGTACACCATTCCCACTTGGATGCCCAAGTTTTGTTCTTCTAGGTTGAAGCATTCGTTTGCAGGAACAGTTTGAATTTTTAGGTTTCACTCTGTTTTCTCCTATATTGACAAATGTAGTTCAAACTCTAAATCATACACGGTTTGGGCTAGCTTCTTGAAACTTGACACAATAAAGTAGTTCTACGTTCTATCCCTACGGTTTGTTTCCTCTTGATGTAGCCTTCAGCACAGACTGGCGAATAACACTTACAATGAAAGGCGTTGTTAGGCTGCCAAAAAACTAGAGTCTCTTGAAATCTCAACACATATTTTTTTCCGACCTTAATGATACTTTCAAGTAATGAGCAGTACACCAATCAAATTTGGATGCCCAAGTTTCGTTCTCCTAGGTTGATGCATTCATTTGCAGTAACAGTTTGAAATTCTAGGTTTCACTCTGTTTTCTCCTATATTGACAGATGCAGTTCGAACTCTAAATCAAACACGGTTTGTGCTAGCTTCTTGAAACTTGACACAATAAAGTAGTTCTACCTTCTATATCTAAGGTTTGTTTCCTCTTGATGTAGCGTAAAGCAGGGACTGGCGAATAACACTTATATTGAAAGGGGTTGCCAAACTTTCAAAAAACTAGAGTCTCCTGAAATCTCAACATATATTTTTTCATCCAATCTTCATGATACATTCAAGTAATGATCAGTACACCATTCCCACTTGGATGCCCAAGTTTTGTTCTTCTAGGTTGAAGCATTTGTTTGCAGGAACAGTTTGAATTTTTAGGTTTCACTCTGTTTTCTCCTATATTGACAAATGTAGTTCAAACTCTAAATCATACACGGTTTGGGCTACCTTCTTGAAACTTGACACAATAAAGTAGTTCTACGTTCTATCCCTACGGGTTGTTTCCTCTTGATGTAGCCTTCAGCACAGACTGGCGAATAACACTTACAATGAAAGGCGTTGTTAGGCTGCCAAAAAACTAGAGTCTCCTGAAATCTCAACACATATTTTTTTCCGACCTTAATGATACTTTCAAGTAATGAGCAGTACACCAATCAAACTTGGATGCCCAAGTTTCGTTCTCCTAGGTTGATGCACTCGTTTGCAGTAACAGTTTGAATTTCTTGGTTTCACTCTGTTTTCTCCTATATTGACAGATGCAGCTAGAACTCTAAATCAAACACGGTTTGTGCTAGCTTCTTGAAACTTGACACAATAAAGTAGGTCTACGTTCTATCTCTAAGGTTTGTTTCCTCTTGATGTAGCCTAAAGCAGGGACTGGCGAATAACAATTATATTGAAAGGGGTTGAAAAACTTTCAAAAAAACTAGAGTCTCCTGAAATCTCAACATATATTTTTTCATCCAATCTTCATGATACATTCAAGTAATGATCAGTACACCATTCCCACTTGGATGCCCAAGTTTTGTTCTTCTAGGTTGACGCATTCGTTTGCAGGAACAGTTTGAATTTTTTGGTTTCACTCTGTTTTCTCCTAAATTGACAGATGCAGTTAGAACTCTAAATCAAACACGGTTTGTGCTAGCTACTTGAAACATGACACAATAAAGTAGTTCTACGTTCTATTTCTAAGGTTTGTTTCCTCTTGATGTAGCCTTCTGCACAGACTGGCGAATAACACTTACAATGAAAGGCATTGTTAGGCTGCCAAAAAACTATAGTCTCCTGAAATCTCAACACATATTTTTTTCCGACCTTAATGATACTTTCAACTAATGAGCAGTACACCAATCAAACTTGGATGCCCAAGTTTCGTTCTCCTAGGTTGATGCATTCGTTTGCAGTAACAGTTTGAATTTCTAGGTTTCACTCTGTTTTCTCCTATATTGACAGATGCAGCTAGAACTCTAAATCAAACACGGTTTGTGCTACCTTCTCCAAACTTGACACAATAAAGTAGTTCTACGTTCTATCTCTAAGGTTTGTTTCCTCTTGATGTAGCCTAAAGCAGGGACTGGCGAATAACACTTATATTGAAAGGGGTTGCCAAACTTTCAAAAAACTAGAGTCTCCTGAAATCTCCACATATATTTTTTCATCCAATCTTCATGATACATTCAAGTAATTATCAGTCCACCATTCCCACTTGGATGCAAAAGTTTTGTTCTTCTAGGTTGAAGCATTCGTTTGCAGGAACAGTTTGAATTTTTAGGTTTCACTCTGTTTTCTCCTATATTGACAAATGTAGTTCAAACTCTAAATCATACACGGTTTGGGCTAGCTTCTTGAAACTTGACACAATAAAGTAGTTCTACGTTCTATCCCTACGGTTTGTTTCCTCTTGATGTAGCCTTCAGCACAGACTGGCGAATAACACTTACAATGAAAGGCGTTGTTAGGCTGCCAAAAAACTAGAGTCTCCTGAAATCTCAACACATATTTTTTTCCGACCTTAATGATACTTTCAAGTAATGAGCAGTACACCAATCAAACTTGGATGCCCAAGTTTCGTTCTCCTAGGTTGATGCATTCGTTTGCAGTAACAGTTTGAATTTCTAGGTTTCACTCTGTTTTCTCCTATATTGACAGATGCAGCTAGAACTCTAAATCAAACACGGTTTGTGCTAGCTTCTTGAAACTTGACACAATAAAGTAGTTCTACGTTCTATCTCTAAGGTTTGTTTCCTCTTGATGTAGCATAAAGCAGGGACTGGCGAATAACACTTATATTGAAAGGGGTTGCCAAACTTTCAAAAAACTAGAGTCTCCTGAAATCTCAACATATATTTTTTCATCCAATCTTCATGATACATTCAAGTAATGATCAGTACACCATTCCCACTTGGATGCCCA
This sequence comes from Callospermophilus lateralis, assembly GCF_048772815.1. NCBI lineage: Eukaryota > Metazoa > Chordata > Mammalia > Rodentia > Sciuridae > Callospermophilus > Callospermophilus lateralis. Next base: position 390,338 of record NW_027512417.1, on the reverse strand, counting down.
AGTTTTGTTCTTCTACGTTGAAGCATTCGTTTGCAGGAACAGTTTGAATTTTTAGGTTTCACTCTGGTTTCTCCTATATTGACAGATGCAGTTAGAACTTTAAATCAAACACGGTTTGTGCTAGCGACTTGAAACATGACACAATAAAGTAGTTCTACGTTCTATCCCTAAGGTTTTTTCCTCTTGATGTAGCCTTAAGCAGAGACTGGCGAATAACACATTCAATGAAAGGCGTTGTTAGGCTGCCAAAAAACTACAGTCTCCTGAAATCTCATCATATATTTTTTCTTCCGACCTTCATGATACTTTCAAGTAATGAGCAGTGCACCAATCAAACTTGGATCCCCAAGTTTCGTTCTCCTAGGTTGAAGCATTCGTTTGCAGGAACAGTTTGAATTTTTATTTTTCACTCTGTTTTCTCCTATATTGACAGATGCAGCTAGAACTCTAAATCATACACGGTTTGGGCTAGCTTCTTGAAACTTGACACAATAAAGTAGTTCTACATTCTATCCCTAAGGTTTGTTTCCTCTTGATGTAGCCTTCAGCACAGACTGGCGAATAACACTTACAATGAGAGGTGTTGTTAGGCTGCCAAAAAACTAGAGTCTCCTGAAATCGCAACACATATTATTTTTTCCGACCTTAATGATACTTTCAAGTAATGAGCAGTACACCAATCAAACTTGGATGCCCAAGTTTCGTTCTCCTAGGTTGATGCATTCGTTTGCAGTAACAGTTTGAATTTCTAGGTTTCACTCTGTTTTCTCCTATATTGACAGATGCAGCTAGAACTCTAAATCAAACACGGTTTGTGCTACCTTCTCCAAACTTGACACAATAAAGTAGTTCTACGTTCTATCTCTAAGGTTTGTTTCCTCTTGATGTAGCCTAAAGCAGGGACTGGCGAATAACACTTATATTGAAAGGGGTTGCCAAACTTTCAAAAAACTAGAGTCTCCTGAAATCTCCACATATATTTTTCCATCCAATCTTCATGATACATTCAAGTAATGATCAGTACACCATTCCCACTTGGATGCCAAAGTTTTGTTCTTCTAGGTTGAAACATTCGTTTGCAGGAACAGTTTGAATTTTTAGGTTTCACTCTGTTTTCTCCTATATTGACAAATGTAGTTCAAACTCTAAATCATACACGGTTTGGGCTAGCTTCTTGAAACTTGACACAATAAAGTAGTTCTAGGTTCTATCCCTACGGTTTGTTTCCTCTTGATGTAGCCTTCAGCACAGACTGGCGAATAACACTTACAATGAAAGGCGTTGTTAGGCTGCCAAAAAACTAGAGTCTCCTGAAATCTCAACACATATTTTTTTCCGACCTTAATGATACTTTCAAGTAATGAGCAGTACACCAATCAAACTTGGAGGCCCAAGTTTCGTTCTCCTAGGTTGATGCATTCGTTTGCAGTAACAGTTTGAATTTCTAGGTTTCACTCTGTTTTCTCCTATATTGACAGATGCAGCTAGAACTCTAAATCAAACACGGTTTCTGCTAGCTTCTTGAAACGTGACACAATAAAGTAGTTCTACGTTCTATCTCTAAGGTTTGTTTCCTTTTGATGTAGCATAAAGCAGGGACTGGCGAATAACACTGATATTGAAAGGGGTTGCCAAACTTTCAAAAACCTAGAGTCTCCTGAAATCTCCACATATATTTTTTCATCCAATCTTCATGATACATTCAAGTAATGATCAGTACACCATTCCCACTTGGATGCCCAAGTTTTGTTCTTCTAGGTTTAAGCATTCGTTTGCAGGAAGAGTTTGAATTTTTAGGTTTCACTCTGGTTTCTCCTATATTCACAGATGCAGTTAGAACTTTAAATCAAACACGGTTTGTGCTAGCTACTTGAAACATGACACAATAAAGTAGTTCTACGTTCTATCCCTAAGGTTTGTTTCCTCTTGATGTAGCCTTCAGCACAGACTGGCGAATAACACTTACAATGAGAGGCGTTGTTAGTCTGCCAAAAAACTAGAGTCTCCTGAAATCTCAACACATATTTTTTTTCCGACCTTAATGATATTTTCAAGTAATGAGCAGTACACCAATCAAACTTGGATGCCCAAGTTTCGTTCTCCTAGGTTGATGCATTCGTTTGCAGTAACAGTTTGAATTTCTAGGTTTCACTCTGTTTTCTCCTATATTGACAGATGCAGCTAGAACTCTAAATCAAACATGGTTTGTGCTAGCTTCTTGAAACTTGACGCAATAAAGTAGTTCTACTTTCTATCTCTAAGGTTTGTTTCCTCTTGATGTAGCCTAAAGCAGGGACTGGCGAATAACACTTATATTGAATTGGGTTGCCAAACTTTCAAAAAACTAGAGTCTCCTGAAATCTCAACATATATTTTTTCATCCAGTCTTCATGATACATTCAAGTAATGATCAGTACACCATTCCCACTTGGATGCCCAAGTTTTGTTCTTCTAGGTTGAAGCATTCGTTTGCAGGAACAGTTTGAATTTTTAGGTTTCACTCTGTTTTCTCCTATATTGACAGATGCAGTTAGAACTTTAAATCAAGCACGGTTTGTGCTAGCTACTTGAAACATGACACAATAAAGTAGTTCTACGTTCTATCTCTAAGGTTTGTTTCCTCTTGATGTAGCCTTCAGCACAGACTGGCGAATAACACTTACAATGAGAGGCGTTGTTAGGCTGCCAAAAAACTAGAGTCTTCTGAAATCTCAACACATATTTTTTTCCGACCTTAATGATACTTTCAAGTAATGAGCAGTACACCAATCAAACTTGGATGCCCAAGTTTCGTTCTCTTAGGTTGATGCATTCGTTTGCAGTAACAGTTTGAAATTCTAGGTTTCACTCTGTTTTCTCCTATATTGACAGATGCAGCTAGAACTCTAAATCAAACACGGTTTGTGCTAGCTTCTTGAAACTTGACACAATAAAGTGGGTCTACGTTCTATCTCTAAGGTTTGTTTCCTCTTGATGTAGCCTAAAGCAGGGACTGGCGAATAACACATTCAATGAAAGGCGTTGTTAGGCTGCCAAAAAACTACAGTCTCCTGAAATCTCATCATATATTTTTTCTTCCGACCTTCATGATACTTTCAAGTAATGAGCGGTGCACCAATCAAACTTGCATCCCCAAGTTTCGTTCTCCTAGGTTGAAGCATTCGTTTGCAGGAACAGTTTGAATTTTTAGGTTTCACTCTGTTTTCTCCTATATTGACAGATGCAGATAGAACTCTAAATCATACACGGTTTGGGCTAGCATCTTGAAACTTGACACAATAAAGTAGTTCTACATTCTATCCCTAAGGTTTGTTTCCTCTTGATGTAGCCTTCAGCACAGACTGGCGAATAACACTTACAATGAGCGGCGTTGTTAGGCTGCCAAAAAACTAGAGTCTCCTGAAATCTCAACACATGTTTTTTTTCCGACCTTAATGATACTTTCAAGTAATGAGCAGTACACCAATCAAACTTGGATGCCCAAGTTTCGTTCTCCTAGGTTGATGCATTCGTTTGCAGTAACAGTTTGAATTTCTAGGTTTCACTCTGTTTTCTCCTATATTGACAGATGCAGCTAGAACTCTAAATCAAACACGGTTTGTGCTAGCTTCTTGAAAATTGACGAAATAAAGTAGTTCTACTTTCTATCTCTAAGGTTTGTTTCCTCTTGATGTCGCCTAAAGCACGGACTGGCGAATAACACTTATATTGAATTGGGTTGCCAAACTTTCAAAAAACTAGAGTCTCCTGAAATCTCAACACATATTTTTTTCCGACCTTAATGATACTTTCAAGTAATGAGCAGTACACCAATCAAACTTGGATGCCCAAGTTTCGTTCTCCTAGGTTGATGCATTCGTTTGCAGTAACAGTTTGAAATTCTAGGTTTCACTCTGTTTTCTCCTATATTGACAGATGCAGCTAGAACTCTAAATCAAACACGGTTTGTGCTAGCTTCTTGAAACTTGACACAATAAAGTAGTTCTACGTTCTATCTCTAAGGTTTGTTTCCTCTTGATGTAGCCTAAAGCAGGGACTGGCGAATAACAATTATATTGAAAGGGGTTGACAAACTTTCAAAAACTAGAGTCTCCTGAAATCTCAACATATATTTTTTCATCCAATCTTCATGATACATTCAAGTAATGATCAGTACACCATTCCCACTTGGATGCAAAAGTTTTGTTCTTCTAGGTTGAAGCATTCGTTTGCAGGAACAGTTTGAATTTTTAGGTTTCACTCTGGTTTCTCCTATATTGACAGATGCAGTTAGAACTTTAAATCAAACATGGTTTGTGCTAGCTACTTGAAACATTACACAATAAAGTAGTTCTACGTTCTATCCCTAAGGTTTGTTTCCTCTTGATGTAGCCTTCAGCACAGACTGGCGAATAACACTTACAATGAGAGGCGTTGTTAGGCTGCCAAAAAACTAGAGTCTCCTGAAATCTCAACACATATTTTTTTTCTGACCTTAATGATATTTTCAAGTAATGAGCAGTACACCAATCAAACTTGGATGCCCAAGTTTCGTTCTCCTAGGTTGATGCATTCGTTTGCAGTAACAGTTTGAATTTCTAGGTTTCACTCTGTTTTCTCCTATATTGACAGATGCAGCTAGAACTCTAAATTAAACACGGTTTGTGCTAGCTTCTTGAAACTTGACACAATAAAGTAGTTCTACGTTCTATATCTAAGGTTTGTTTCCTCTTGATGTAGCCTAAAGCAGGGACTGGCGAATAACACTTATATTGAAAGGGGTTGCCAAACTTTCAAAAAACTAGAGTCTCCTGAAACCTCATCATATATTTTTTCTTCCGATCTTCATGATACATTCAAGTAATGAGCAGTGCACCATTCCCACTTGGATGCCCAAGTTTCGTTCTTCTAGGTTGAAGCATTCGTTTGCATGAACAGTTTGAATTTTTTGGTTTCACTCTGTTTTGTCCTATATTGACAGATGCAGTTCGAACTCTAAATCAAACACGGTTTGTGCTAGCTTCTTGAAACTTGACAAAATACTGTAGTTCTACGTTCTATCTCTAAGGTTTGTTTCCTCTTGATATAGCCTAATGCAGGGACTGGCGAATAACACTTTTATTGAAAGGGGTTGCCAAATTTTCAAAAAACTAGAGTCTCATGAAATCTCAACATATATTTTTTCATCCAATCTTCATGATACATTCAAGTAATGATCAGTACACCAATCAAACTTGGATGCCCCATTTTCGTTCTCCTAGGTTAATGCATTCGTTTGCAGTAACAGTTTGAATTTCTAGGTTTCACTCTGTTTTCTCCTATATTGACAGATGCAGCTAGAACTCTAAATCAAACACGGTTTGTGCTAGCTTCTTGAAACTTGACACAATAATGTAGTTCTACCTTCTATATCTAAGGTTTGTTTCCTCTTGATGTAGCGTAAAGCAGGGACTGGCGAATAACACTTATATTGAAAGGGGTTGCCAAACTTTCAAAAAACTAGAGTCTCCTGAAATCTCAACATATATTTTTTCATCCAATCTTCATGATACATTCAAGTAATGATCAGTACACCATTCCCACTTGGATGCCCAAGTTTTGTTCTTCTAGGTTGAAGCATTTGTTTGCAGGAACAGTTTGAATTTTTAGGTTTCACTCTGTTTTCTCCTATATTGACAAATGTAGTTCAAACTCTAAATCATACACGGTTTGGGCTACCTTCTTGAAACTTGACACAATAAAGTAGTTCTACGTTCTATCCCTACGGGTTGTTTCCTCTTGATGTAGCCTTCAGCACAGACTGGCGAATAACACTTACAATGAAAGGCGTTGTTAGGCTGCCAAAAAACTAGAGTCTCCTGAAATCTCAACACATATTTTTTTCCGACCTTAATGATACTTTCAAGTAATGAGCAGTACACCAATCAAACTTGGATGCCCAAGTTTCGTTCTCCTAGGTTGATGCATTCGTTTGCAGAAACAGTTTGAAATTCTAGGTTTCACTCTGTTTTCTCCTATATTGACAGATGCAGCTAGAACTCTAAATCAAACACGGTTTGTGCTAGCTTCTTGAAACTTGACACAATAAAGTAGGTCTACGTTCTATCTCTAAGGTTTGTTTCCTCTTGATGTAGCCTAAAGCAGGGACTGGCGAATAACACTTATATTGAAAGGGGTTGCCAAACTTTCAAAAAACTAGAGTCTCCTGAAATCTCAACATATATTTTTTCATCCAATCTTCATGATACATTCAAGTAATGATCAGTACACCATTCCCACTTGGATGCCCAAGTTTTGTTCTTCTAGGTTGAAGCATTCGTTTGCAGGAACAGTTTGAATTTTTAGGTTTCACTCTGTTTTCTCCTATATTGACAGATGCAGTTAGAACTTTAAATCAAACACGGTTTGTGCTAGCTACTTGAAACATGAAACAATAAAGTAGTTCTACGTTCTATCTCTAAGGTTTGTTTCCTCTTGATGTAGCCTTCAGCACAGACTGGCGAATAACACTTACAATGAAAGGCGTTGTTAGGCTGCCAAAAAACTAGAGTCTCCTGAAATCTCAACACATATTTTTTTCCGACCTTAATGATACTTTCAAGTAATGAGCAGTACACCAATCAAACTTGGATGCCCAAGTTTCGTTCTCCTAGGTTGATGCATTCGTTTGCAGTAACAGTTTGAATTTCTAGGTTTCACTCTGTTTTCTCCTATATTGACAGATGCAGCTAGAACTCTAAATCAAACACGGTTTGTGCTAGGTTCTTGAAACTTGACACAATAAAGTAGTTCTACGTTCTATCTCTAAGGTTTGTTTCCTCTTGATGTAGCCTAATGCAGGGACTGGCGAATAACACTTATATTGAAAGGGGTTGCCAAACTTTCAAAAAACTAGAGTCTCCTGAAATCTCAACATATATTTTTTCATCCAATCTTCATGATACATTCAAGTAATGATCAGTACACCATTCCCACTAGAATGCCCAAGTTTTGTTCTTCTAGGTTGAAGCATTCGTTTGCAGGAACAGTTTGAATTTTTAGGTTTCACTCTGTTTTCTCCTATATTGACAAATGTAGTTCAAACTCTAAATCATACACGGTTTGGGCTAGCTTCTTGAAACTTGACACAATAAAATAGTTCTACGTTCTATCCCTACGGTTTGTTTCCTCTTGATGTAGCCTTCAGCACAGACTGGCGAATAACACTTACAATGAAAGGCATTGTTAGGCTGCCAAAAAACTAGAGTCTCCTGAAATCTCAACACATATTTTTTTCCGACCTTAATGATACTTTCAAGTAATGAGCAGTACACCAATCAAACTTGGATGCCCAAGTTTCGTTCTCCTAGGTTGATGCATTCGTTTGCAGTAACAGTTTGAATTTCTAGGTTTCACTCTGTTTTCTCCTATATTGACAGATGCAGCTAGAACTCTAAATCAAACACGGTTTGTGCTAGCTTCTTGAATCTTGACACAATAAAGTAGGTCTACGTTCTATCTCTAAGGTTTGTTTTCTCTTGATGTAGCCTAAAGCAGGGACTGGCGAATAACACTTATATTGAAAGGGGTTGCCAAACTTTCAAAAAACTAGAGTGTCCTGAAATCTCAACATATGTTTTTTCATCCAATCTTCATGATACATTCAAGTAATGATCAGTACACCATTCCCACTTGGATGCCCAAGTTTTGTTCTTCTAGGTTGAAGCATTCGTTTGCAGGAACAGTTTGAATTTTTAGGTTTCACTCTGTTTTCTCCTATATTGACAAATGTAGTTCAAACTCTAAATCATACACGGTTTGGGCTAGCTTCTTGAAACTTGACACAATAAAGTAGTTCTACGTTCTGTCCCTACGGTTTGTTTCCTCTTGATGTAGCCTTCAGCACAGACTGGCGAATAACACTTACAATGAAAGGCGTTGTTAGGCTGCCAAAAAACTAGAGTCTCCTGAAATCTCAACACATATTTTTTTCCGACCTTAATGATACTTTCAAGTAATGAGCAGTACACCAATCAAACTTGGATGCCCAAGTTTCGTTCTCCTAGGTTGATGCATTCGTTTGCAGTAACAGTTTGAATTTCTAGGTTTCACTCTCTTTTCTCCTATATTGACAGATGCAGCTAGAACTCTAAATCAAACACGGTTTGTGCTAGCTTCTTGAAACTTGACACAATAAAGTAGGTCTACGTTCTATCTCTAAGGTTTGTTTCCTCTTGATGTAGCCTAAAGCAGGGACTGGCGAATAACACTTATATTGAAAGTGGTTTCCAAACTTTCAAAAAACTAGAGTCTCCTGAAATCTCAACATATATTTTTTCATCCAATCTTCATGATACATTCAAGTAATGATCAGTACACCATTCCCACTTGGATGCCCAAGTTTTGTTCTTCTAGGTTGAAGCATTCGTTTGCAGGAACAGTTTGAATTTTTAGGTTTCACTCTGGTTTCTCCTATATTGACAGATGCAATTAGAACTTTAAATCAAACACGGTTTGTGCTAGCTACTTGAAACATGACACAATAAAGTAGTTCTACGTTCTATCCCTAAGGTTTGTTTCCTCTTGATGTAGCTTTAAGCAGAGACTGGCGAATAACACATTCAATGAAAGGCGTTGTTAGGCTGCCAAAAAACTACAGTCTCCTGAAATCTCATCATATATTTTTTCTTCCGACCTTCATGATACTTTCAAGTAATGAGCAGTGCACCAATCAAACTTGGATCCCCAAGTTTCGTTCTCCTAGGTTGAAGCATTCGTTTGCAGGAACAGTTTGAATTTTTAGGTTTCACTCTGTTTTCTCCTATATTGACACATGCAGCTAGAACTCTAAATCATACACGGTTTGGGCTAGCTTCTTGAAACTTGACACAATAAAGTAGTTCTACGTTCTATCTCTAAGGTTTGTTTCCTCTTGATGTAGCCTTCAGCACAGACTGGCGAATAACACTTACAATGAAAGGCGTTGTTAGGCTGCCAAAAAACTAGAGTCTCCTGAAATCTCAACACATATTTTTTTCCGACCTTAATGATACTTTCAAGTAATGAGCAGTACACCAATCAAACTTGGATTCCCAAGTTTCGTTCTCCTAGGTTGATGCATTCGTTTGCAGTAACAGTTTGAATTTCTAGGTTTCACTCTGTTTTCTCCTATATTGACAGATGCAGCTAGAACTCTAAATTAAACACGGTTTGTGCTAGCTTCTTGAAACTTGACACAATAAAGTAGGTCTACGTTCTATCTCTAAGGTTTGTTTCCTCTTGATGTAGCCTAAAGCAGGGACTGGCGAATAACACTGATATTGAAAGGGGTTGCCAAACTTTCAAAAAACTAGAGTCTCCTGAAATCTCAACATATATTTTTTCATCCAATCTTCATGATACATTCAAGTAATGATCAGTACACCATTCCCACTTCGATGCCCAAGTTTTGTTCTTCTAGGTTGAAGCATTCGTTTGCAGGAACAGTTTGAATTTTTAGGTTTCACTATGTTTTCTCCTTTATTGACAAATGTAGTTCAAACTCTAAATCATACACGGTTTGGGCTAGCTTCTTGAAACTTGACACAATAAAGTAGTTCTACGTTCTATCCCTAAGGTTTGTTTCCTCTTGATGTAGCCTTAAGCAGAGACTGGCGAATAACACATTCAATGAAAGGCGTTGATAGGCTGCCAAAAAACTACAGTCTCCTGAAATCTCATCATATATTTTTTCTTCCGACCTTCATGATACTTTCAAGTAATGAGCAGTGCACCAATCAAACTTGGATCCCCAAGTTTCGTTCTCCTAGGTTGAAGCATTCGTTTGCAGGAACAGTTTGAATTTTTAGGTTTCAGTCTGTTTTCTCCTATATTGACAGATGCAGCTAAAACTCTAAATCATAAAATGTTTGGGCTAGCTTCTTGAAACTTGACACAATAAAGTAGTTCTACATTCCATCCCTAAGGTTTGTTTCCTCTTGATGTAGCCTTCAGCAAAGACTGGCGAATAACACTTACAATGAGAGGCGTTGTTAGGCTGCCAAAAAACTAGAGTCTCCTGAAATCTCAACACTTTTTTTTTTCCGACCTTAATGATACTTTCAAGTAATTAGCAGTACACCAATCAAACTTGGATGCCCAAGTTTTGTTCTCCTAGGTTGATGCATTCGTTTGCAGTAACAGTTTGAATTTCTAGGTTTCACTCTGTTTTCTCCTATATTGACAGATGCAGCTAGAACTCTAAATCAAACACGGTTTGTACTAGCTTCTCGAAACTTGACACAATAAAGTAGTTCTACGTTCTATCTCTAAGGTTTGTTTCCTCTTGATGTAGCCTAAAGCAGGGACTGGCGAATAACACTTATATTGAAATGGGTTGCCAAACTTTCAAAAAACTACAGTCTCCTGAAATCTCAACATATATTTTTTCATCCAATCTTCATGATACATTCAAGTAATGATCAGTACACCATTCCCACTTGGATGCCCAAGTTTTGTTCTTCTAGGTTGAAGCATTCGTTTGCAGGAACAGTTTGAATTTTTAGGTTTCACTCTGTTTTCTCCTATATTGACAAATGTAGTTCAAACTCTAAATCATACACGGTTTGGGCTAGCTTCTTGAAACTTGACACAATAAAGTAGTTCTACGTTTTATCCCTACGGTTTGTTTCCTCTTGATGTAGCCTTCAGCACAGACTGGGGAATAACACTTAAAATGAAAGGCGTTGTTAGGCTGCCAAAAAACTAGAGTCTCCTGAAATCTCAACACATAATTTTTTCCGACCTTAATGATACTTTCAAGTAATGAGCAGTACACCAATCAAACTTGGATGCCCAAGTTTCGTTCTCCCAGGTTGATGCATTCGTTTGCAGTAACAGTTTGAATTTCTAGGTTTCACTCTGTTTTCTCCTATATTGACAGATGCAGCTAGAACTCTAAATCAAACACGGTTTGTGCTAGCTTCTTGAAACTTGACACAATAAAATAGTTCTACGTTCTATCTCTAAGGTTTGTTTCCTCTTGATGTAGCCTAATGCAGGGACTGGCGAATAACACTTATATTGAAAGGGGTTGCCAAACTTTCAAAAAACTAGAGTCTCCTGAAATCTCAACATATATTTTTTCATCCAATCTTCATGATACATTCAAGTAATGATCAGTACACCATTCCCACTTAGATGCCCAAGTTTTGTTCTTCTAGGTTGAAGCATTCGTTTGCAGGAACAGTTTGAATTTTTAGGTTTCACTCTGTTTTCTCATATATTGAAAAATGTAGTTCAAACTCTAAATCATACACGGTTTGGGCTAGCTTCTTGAAACTTGACACAATAAAGTAGTTCTACGTTCTATCCCTACGGTTTGTTTCCTCTTGATGTAGCCTTCAGCACAGACTGGCGAATAACACTTACAATGAAAGGCGTTGTTAGGCTGCCAAAAACTAGAGTCTCCTGAAATCTCAACACATATTTTTTTCCGACCTTAATGATACTTTCAAGTAATGAGCAGTACACCAATCAAACTTGGATGCCCAAGTTTCGTTCTCCTAGGTTGATGCATTCGTTTGCAGTAACAGTTTGAATTTCTAGGTTTCACTCTGTTTTCTCCTATATTGACAGATGCAACTAGAACTCTAAATCAAACACGGTTTGTGCTAGCTTCTTGAAACTTGACAAAATAAAGTAGGTCTACGTTCTATCTCTAAGGTTTGTTTCCTCTTGATGTAGCCTAAAGCAGGGACTGACGAATAACACTTATATTGAAAGGGGTTGCCAAACTTTCAAAAAACTAGAGTCTCCTGAAATCTCAACATATATTTTTTCATCCAATCTTCATGATACATTCAAGTAATGATCAGTACACCATTCCAACTTGGATGCCCAAGTTTTGTTCTTCTAGGTTGAAGCATTCGTTTGCAGAAACAGTTTGAATTTTTAGGTTTCACTCTGTTTTCTCCTATATTGACAGATGCAGTTAGAACTTTAAATCAAACAGGGTTTGTGCTAGCTACTTGAAACATGACACAATAAAGTAGTTCTACGTTCTATCTCTAAGGTTTGTTTCCTCTTGATGTAGCCTTCTGCACGGACTGGCGAATAACACTTACAATGAAAGGCGTTGTTAGGCTGCCAAAAAGCTAGAGTCTCCTGAAATCTCAACACATATTTTTTTCTGAAATTAATGATACTTTCAAGTAATGAGCAGTACACCAATCAAACTTGGATGCCCAAGTTTCATTCTCCTAGGTTGATGCATTCGTTTGCAGTAACAGTTTGAATTTCTAGGTTTCACTCTGTTTTCTCCTATATTGACAGATGCAGCTAGAACTCTAAATGAAACACGGTTTGTGCTAGCTTCTTGAAACTTGACACAATAAAGTAGTTCTACGTTCTATCTCTAAGGTTTGTTTCCTCTTGATGTAGCCTAATGCAGGGACTGGCGAATAACACTTATATTGAAAGGGGTTGCCAAACTTTCAAAAAACTAGAGTCTCCTGAAATCTCAACATATATTTTTTCATCCAATCTTCATGATACATTCAATTAATGATCAGTACACCATTCCCACTTGGATGCCCAAGTTTTGTTCTTCTAGGTTGAAGCATTCGTTTGCAGGAACAGTTTGAATTTTTAGGTTTCACTCTGTTTTCTCCTATATTGACAAATGTAGTTCAAACTCTAAATCATACACGGTTAGGGCTAGATTCTTGAAACTTGACACAATAAAGTAGTTCTACGCTCTATCCCTACGGTTTGTTTCCTCTTGATGTAGCCTTCAGCACAGACTAGCGAATAACACTTACAATGAAAGGCGTTGTTAGGCTGCCAAAAAACTAGAGTCTCCTGAAATCTCAACACATATTTTTTTCCGACCTTAATGATACTTTCAAGTAATGAGCAGTACACCAATCAAAGTTGGATGCCCAAGTTTCGTTCTCCTAGGTTGATGCATTCGTTTGCAGTAACAGTATGAATTTCTAGGTTTCACTCTGTTTTCTCCTATATTGACAGATGCAGCTAGAACTCTAAATCAAACACGGTTTGTGCTAGCTTCTTGAAACTTGACACAAAAAAGTAGGTCTACGTTCTGTCTCTAAGGTTTGTTTCCTCTTGATGTAGCCTAAAGCAGGGACTGGCGAATAACACTTATATTGAAAGGGGTTGCCAAACTTTCAAAAAACTAGAGTCTCCTGAAATCTCAACATATATTTTTTCATCCAATCTTCATGATACATTCAAGTAATGATCAGTACACCATTCCCACTTGGATGCCCAAGTTTTGTTCTTCTAGGTTGAAGCATTCGTTTGCAGGAACAGTTTGAATTTTTAGGTTTCACTCTGTTTTCTCCTATATTGACAAATGTAGTTCAAACTCTAAATCATACACGGTTAGGGCTAGCTTCTTGAAACTTGACACAATAAAGTAGTTCTACGCTCTATCCCTACGGTTTGTTTCCTCTTGATTTAGCCTTCTGCACAGACTGGCGAATAACACTTACAATGAAAGGCGTTGTTAGGCTGCCAAAAAACTAGAGTCTCCTGAAATCTCAACACATATTTTTTTCCGACCTTAATGATACTTTCAAGTAATGAGCAGTACACCAGTCAAACTTGGATGCCCAAGTTTCGTTCTCCTAGGTTGATGCATTCGTTTGCAGTAACAGTTTGAATTTCTAGGTTTCACTCTGTTTTCTCCTATATTGACAGATGCAGCTAGAACTCTAAATTAAACACGGTTTGTGCTAGCTTCTTGAAACTTGACACAATAAAGTAGTTCTACGTTCTATCTCTAAGGTTTGTTTCCTCTTGATGTAGCCTAAAGCAGGGACTGGCGAATAACACTGATATTGAAAGGGGTTGCCAAACTTTCAAAAAACTAGAGTCTCCTGAAATCTCAACATATATTTTTTCATCCAATCTTCATGATACATTCAAGTAATGATCAGTACACCATTCCCACTTGGATGCCCAAGTTTTGTTCTTCTAGGTTGAAGCATTCGTTTGCAGGAACAGTTTGAATTTTTAGGTTTCACTCTGGTTTCTCCTATATTGACAGATGCACTTAGAACTTTAAATCACACACGGTTTGTGCTAGCTACTTGAAACATGACACAATAAAGTAGTTCTACGTTCTATCCCTAAGGTTTTTTCCTCTTGATGTAGCCTTAAGCAGAGACTGGCGAATAACACATTCAATGAAAGGCGTTGTTAGGCTGCCAAAAAACTACAGTCTCCTGAAATCTCATCATATATTTTTTCTTCCGACCTTCATGATACTTTCAAGTAATGAGCAGTGCACCAATCAAACTTGGATGCCCAAGTTTCGTTCTCCTAGGTTGATGCATTCGTTTGCAGTAACAGTTTGAATTTCTAGGTTTCACTCTGTTTTCTCCTATATTGACAGATGCAGCTAGAACTCTAAATCAAACACGGTTTGTGCTAGCTTCTTGAAACTTGACACAATAAAGTAGGTCTACGTTCTATCTCTAAGGTTTGTTTCCTCTTGAAGTAGCCTAAAGCAGGGACTGGCGAATAACACTTATATTGAAAGGGGTTGCCAAACTTTCAAAAAACTAGAGTCTCCTGAAATCTCAACATATATTTTTTCATCCAATCTTCATGATACATTCAAGTAATGATCAGTACACCATTCCCACTTGGATGCCCAAGTTTTGTTCTTCTAGGTTGAAGCATTCGTTTGCAGGAACAGTTTGAATTTTTAGGTTTCACTCTGTTTTCTCCTATATTGACAGATGCAGTTAGAACTTTAAATCAAACACGGTTTGTGCTAGCTACTTGAAACATGACACAATAAAGTAGTTCTACGTACTATCCCTACGGTTTGTTTCCTCTTGATGTAGCCTTAAGCAGAGACTGGGGAATAACACATTCAATGAAAGGCGTTGTTAGGCTGCCAAAAAACTACAGTCTCCTGAAATCTCATCATATATTTTTTCTTCCGACCTTCATGATACTTTCAAGTAATGAGCAGTGCACCAATCAAACTTGCATCCCCAAGTTTCGTTCTCCTAGGTTGAAGCATTCGTTTGCAGGAACAGTTTGAATTTTTAGGTTTCACTCTGTTTTCTCCTATATTGACAGATGCAGCTAGAACTCTAAATCATACACGGTTTGGGCTAGCTTCTTGAAACTTGACACAATAAAGTAGTTCTACATTCTATCCCTAAGGTTTGTTTCCTCTTGATGTAGCCTTCAGCACAGACTGGCGAATAACACTTACAATGAGAGGCGTTGTGAGGCTGCCAAAAAACTAGAGTCTCCTGAAATCTCAACACATATGTTTTTTCCGACCTTAATGATACTTTCAAGTAATGAGCAGTACACCAATCAAACTTGGATGCCCAAGTTTCGTTCTCCTAGGTTGATGCATTCGTTTGCAGTAACAGTTTGAATTTCTAGGTTTCACTCTGTTTTCTCCTATATTGACAGATGCAGCTAGAACTCTAAATCAAACACGGTTTGTGCTAGCTTGTCGAAACTTGACACAATAAAGTAGTTCTACGTTATATTTCTAAGGTTTGTTTCCTCTTGATGTAGCCTAAAGCAGGGACTGGCGAATAACACTTATATTGAAAGGGGTTGCCAAACTTTCAAAAAACTATAGTCTCCTGAAATCTCCACATATATTTTTTCATCCAATCTTCATGATACATTCAAGTAATGATCAGTACACCATTCCCACTTGGATGCCCAAGTTTTGTTCTTCTAGGTTGAAGCATTCGTTTGCAGGAACAGTTTGAATTTTTAGGTTTCACTCTGTTTTCTCCTATATTGACAGATGCAGTTAGAACTTTAAATCAAACACGGTATGTGCTAGCTACTTGAAACATGACACAATAAAGTAGTTCTACGTTCTATCTCTAAGGTTTGTTTCCTCTTGATGTAGCCTTCAGCACACACTGGCGAATAACACTTACAATGAGAGGCGTTGTTAGGCTGCCAAAAAACTAGAGTCTCCTGAAATCTCAACACATATTTTTTTCCGAAATTAATGATACTTTCAAGTAATGAGCAGTACACCAATCAAACTTGGATGCCCAAGTTTCGTTCTCCTAGGTTGATGCATTCGTTTGCAGTAACAGTTTGAATTTCTAGGTTTCACTCTGTTTTCTCCTATATTGACAGATGCAGCTAGAACTGTAAATCAAACACGGTTTGTGCTAGCTTCTTGAAACTTGACACAATAAAGTAGTTCTACGTTCTATCTCTAAGGTTTGTTTCCTCTTGATGTAGCCTAAAGCAGGGACTGGCGAATAACACTTATATTGAAAGGGGTTGCCAAACTTTCAAAAAACTAGAGTCTCCTGAAATCTCAACATATATTTTTTCATCCAATTTTCATGATACATTCAAGTAATGATCAGTACACCATTCCCACTTGGATGCCCAAGTTTTGTTCTTCTAGGTTGAAGCATTCGTTTGCAGGAACAGTTTGAATTTTTAGGTTTCACTCTGTTTTCTCCTATATTGACAGATGCAGTTAGAACTTTAAATCAAACACGGTTTGTGCTAGCTACTTGAAGCATGACACAATAAAGTAGTTCTACGTACTATCCCTACCGTTTGTTTCCTCTTGATGTAGCCTTCAGCACAGACTGGCGAATAACACTTACAATGAAAGGCGTTGTTAGGCTGCCAAAAAACTAGAGTCTCCGGAAATCTCAACACATATTTTTTTCCGACCTTAATGATACTTTCAAGTAATGAGCAGTACACCAATCAAACTAGGATGCCCAAGTTTCGTTCTCCTAGGTTGATGCATTCGTTTGCAGTAACAGTTTGAATTTCTAGGTTTCACTCTGTTTTCTCCTATATTGACAGATGCAGCTAGAACTCTAAATCAAACACGGTTTGTGCTAGCTACTTGAAACATGACACAATAAAGTAGTTCTACGTTCTATCCCTAAGGTTTGTTTCCCCTTGATGTAACCTTAAGCAGAGACTGGCGAATAACACATTCAATGAAAGGCGTTGTTAGGCTGCCAAAAACTACAGTCTCCTGAAATCTCATCATATATTTTTTCTTCCGACCTTCATGATACTTTCAAGTAATGAGCAGTGCACCAATCAAACTTGGATGCCCAAGTTTCGTTCTCCTAGGTTGAAGCATTCGTTTGCAGGAACAGTTTGAATTTTTAGGTTTCACTCTGTTTTGTCCTATATTGACAGATGCAGTTCGAACTCTAAATCAAACACGGTTTGTGCTAGCTTCTTGAAACCTGACAAAATACTGTAGTTCTACGTTCTATCTCTAAGGTTTGTTTCCTCATGATGTAGCCTAATGCAGGGACTGGCGAATAACACTTTTATTGAAAGGGGTTGCCAAACTTCCAAAAACTAGAGTCTTCTGAAATCTCAACATATATTTTTTCATCCAATCTTCATGATACTTTCAAGTAATGATCAGTACACCAATCCCACTTGGATGCCCAAGTTTCATTCTCCTACGTTGAAGCATTCGTTTGCAGTAACAGTTTGAATTTTTAGGTTTCACTCTGTTTTCTCCTATATTGACAAATGTAGTTCAAACTCTAAATCATACACGGTTTGGGCTAGCTTCTTGAAACTTGACACAATAAAGTAGTTCTACATTCTTTCCCTAAGGTTTTATTCCTCTTGATGTAGCCTTCAGGACAGACTGGCGAATAACACTTACAATGAAAGGCGTTGTTAGCCTGCCAAAAAACTAGAGTCTCCTGAAATCTCAACACATATTTTTTTTCCGACCTTAATGATACTTTCAAGTAATGAGCAGTACACCAATCAAACTTGGATGCCCAAGTTTCGTTCTCCTAGGTTGATGCATTCGTTTGCAGTAACAGTTTGAATTTCTAGGTTTCACTCTGTTTTCTCCTATATTGACAGATGCAGCTAGAACTCTAAATCAAACACGGTTTGTGCTAGCTACTTGAAACATGACACAATAAAGTAGTTCTACGTTCTATATCTAAGGTTTGTTTCCTCTTCATGTAGCCTAAAGCAGGGACTGGCGAATAACACTTATATTGAAAGGGGTTGCCAAACTTCCAAAAAACTAGAGTCTCCTGAAATCTCAACATATATTTTTTCATCCAATCTTCATGATACTTTCAAGTAATGATCAGTACACCATTCCCACTTGGATGCCCAAGTTTTGTTCTTCTAGGTTGAAGCATTCGTTTGCAGGAACAGTTTGAATTTTTAGGTTTCACTCTGTTTTCTCCTATATTGACAGATGCAGTTAGAACTTTAAATCAAACACGGTTTGCGCTAGCTACTTGAAACATGACACAATAAAGTAGTTCTACGTTCTATCTCTAAGGTTTGTTTCCTCTTGATGTAGCCTTCAGCACAGACTGGCGAATAACACTTAAAATGAGAGGCGTTGTTAGGCTGCCAAAAAACTAGAGTCTCCTGAAATCTCAACATATATTTTTTTTCCGACCTTAATGATACTTTCAAGTAATGAGCAGTACACCAATCAAACTTGGATGCCCAAGTTTCGTTCTCCTAGGTTGATGCATTCGTTTGCAGTAACAGTTTGAATTTCTAGGTTTCACTCTGTTTTCTCCTATATTGACAGATGCAGCTAGAACTCTAAATCAAACACGGTTTGTGCTAGCTACTCGAAACATGACACAATAAAGTAGTTCTACGTTCTATATCTTAGGTTTGTTTCCTCTTGATGTAGCCTAAAGCAGGGACTGGCGAATAACACTTATATTGAAAGGGGTTGCCAAACTTCCAAAAAACTAGAGTCTCCTGAAATCTCAACATATACTTTTTCATCCAATCTTTATGATACATTCAAGTAATGATCAGTACACCATTCCCACTTGGATGCCCAAGTTTTGTTCTTCTAGGTTGAAGCATTCGTTTGCAGGAACAGTTTGAATTTTTAGGTTTCACTCTGTTTTCTCCTATATTGACAGATGCAGTTAGAACTTTAAATCAAACACGGTTTGTGCTAGCTACTTGAAACATGACACAATAAAGTAGTTCTACGTTCTATCCTTAAGGTTTGTTTCCTCTTGATGTAGCCTTAAGCAGAGACTGGCGAATAACACATTCAATGAAAGGCGTTGTTAGGCTGCCAAAAAACTACAGTCTCCTGAAATCTCATCATATATTTTTTCTTCCGACCTTCATGATACTTTCAAGTAGTGAGCAGTGCACCAATCAAACTTGGATGCCCAAGTTTCGTTCTCCTAGGTTGAAGCATTCGTTTGCAGGAACAGTTTGAATTTTTAGGTTTCACTCTGTTTTGTCCTATATTGACAGATGCAGTTCGAACTCTAAATCAAACACGGTTTGTGCTAGCTTCTTGAAACTTGACAAAATACTGTAGTTCTACGTTCTATCTCTAAGGTTTGTTTCCTCTTGATGTAGCCTAATGCAGGGACTGGCGAATAACACTTTTATTGAAAGGGGTTGCCAAACTTCCAAAAACTAGAGTCTTCTGAAATCTCAACATATATTTTTTCATCCAATCTTCATGATACTTTCAAGTAATGATCAGTACACCAATCCCACATGGATGCTCAAGTTTCATTCTCCTACGTTGAAGCATTCGTTTGCAGGAACAGTTTGAATTTTTAGGTTTCACTCTGTTTTGTCCTATATTGACAGATGCAGTTCGAACTCTAAATCAAACACGGTTTGTGCTAGCTTCTTGAAACTTGACAAAATACTGTAGTTCTACGTTCTATCTCTAAGGTTTGTTTCCTCGTGATGTAGCCTAATGCAGGGACTGGCGAATAACACTTATATTGAAAGGGGTTGCCAAACTTCCAAAAAACTAGTGTCTCCTGAAATCTCAACATATATTTTTTCATCCAATCTTCATGATACATTCAAGTAATGATCAGTACACCATTCCCACTAGGATGCCCAAGTTTTGTTCTTCTAGGTGAAGCATTCGTTTGCAGGAACAGTTTGAATTTTTAGGTTTCACTCTGTTTTCTCCTATATTGACAAATGTAGTTCAAAGTCTAAATCATACACGGTTTGGGCTAGCTTCTTGAAACTTGACAAAATAAAGTAGTTCTACGTACTATCCCTACCGTTTGTTTCCTCTTGATGTAGCCTTCAGCACAGACTGGCGAATAACACTTACAATGAAAGGCGTTGTTAGGCTGCCAAAAAACTAGAGTCTCCGGAAATCTCAACACATATTTTTTTCCGACCTTAATGATACTTTCAAGTAATGAGCAGTACACCAATCAAACTTGGATGCCCAAGTTTCGTTCTCCTAGGTTGATGCATTCGTTTGCAGTAACAGTTTGAATTTCTAGGTTTCACTCTGTTTTCTCCTATATTGACAGATGCAGCTAGAACTCTAAATCAAACACGGTTTGTGCTAGCTACTTGAAACATGACACAATAAAGTAGTTCTACGTTCTATATCTAAGGTTTGTTTCCTCTTCATGTAGCCTAAAGCAGGGACTGGCGAATAACACTTATATTGAAAGGGGTTGCCAAACTTCCAAAAAACTAGAGTCTCCTGAAATCTCAACATATATTTTTTTATCCAATCTTCATGATACATTCAAGTAATGATCAGTACACCATTCCCACTAGAATGTCCAAGTTTTGTTCTTCTAGGTTGAAGCATTCGTTTGCAGGAACAGTTTGAATTTTTAGGTTTCACTCTGTTTTCTCCTATATTGACAAATGTAGTTCAAACTCTAAATCATACACGGTTTGGGCTAGCTTCTTGAAACTTGACAAAATAAAGTAGTTCTACGTACTATCCCTACGGTTTGTTTCCTCTTGATGTAGCCTTCAGCACAGACTGGCGAATAACACTTACAATGAAAGGTGTTGTTAGGCTGCCAAAAAACTAGAGTCTCCGGAAATCTCAACACATATTTTTTTCCGACCTTAATGATACTTTCAAGGAATGAGCAGTACACCAATCAAACTAGGATGCCCAAGTTTCGTTCTCCTAGGTTGATGCATTCGTTTGCAGTAACAGTTTGAATTTCTATTTTTCACTCTGTTTTCTCCTATATTGACAGATGCAGCTAGAACTCTAAATCAAACACGGTTTGTGCTAGCTTCTTGAAACTTGACACAATAAAGTAGTTCTACGTTCTATCTCTAAGGTTTGTTTCCTCTTGATGTAGCCTAAAGCAGGGACTGGCGAATAACACTTATATTGAAAGGGGTTGCCAAACTTTCAAAAAACTAGAGTCTCCTGAAATCTCAACATATATTTTTTCATCCAATCTTCATGATACATTCAAGTAATGATCAGTACACCATTCCCACTTGGATGCCCAAGTTTTGTTCTTCTAGGTTGAAGCATTCGTTTGCAGGAACAGTTTGAATTTTTAGGTTTCACTCTGGTTTCTCCTATATTGACAGATGCAGTTCGAACTCTAAATCAATCACGGTTTGTGCTAGCTTCTTGAAACTTGACAAAATACTGTAGTTCTACGTTCTATCTCTAAGGTTTGTTTCCTCTTGATGTAGCCTAATGCAGGGACTGGCGAATAACACTTTTATTGAAAGGGGTTGCCATACTTCCAAAAACTAGAGTCTTCTGAAATCTCAACATATATTTTTTCATCCAATCTTCATGATACTTTCAAGTAATGATCAGTACACCAATCCCACTTGGATGCCCAAGTTTCATTCTCCTACGTTGAAGCATTCATTTGCAGTAACAGTTTGAATTTTTAGGTTTCACTCTGTTTTCTCCTATATTGACAAATGTAGTTCAAAGTCTAAATCATACACGGTTTGGGCTAGCTTCTTGAAACTTGACAAAATAAAGTAGTTCTACGTACTATCCCTACCGTTTGTTTCCTCTTGATGTAGCCTTCAGCACAGACTGGCGAATAACACTTACAATGAAAGGCGTTGTTAGGCTGCCAAAAAACTAGAGTCTCCGGAAATCTCAACACATATTTTTTTCCGACCTTAATGATACTTTCAAGTAATGAGCAGTACACCAATCAAACTTGGATGCCCAAGTTTCGTTCTCCTAGGTTGATGCATTCGTTTGCAGTTACAGTTTGAATTTCTAGGTTTCACTCTGTTTTCTCCTATATTGACAGATGCAGCTAGAACTCTAAATCAAACACGGTTTGTGCTAGCTACTTGAAACATGACACAATAAAGTAGTTCTACGTTCTATATCTAAGGTTTGTTTCCTCTTGATGTAGCCTAAAGCAGGGACTGGCGAATAACACTTATATTGAAAGGGGTTGCCAAACTTCCAAAAAACTAGAGTCTCCTGAAATCTCAACATATATTTTTTTATCCAATCTTCATGATACATTCAAGTAATGATCAGTACACCATTCCCACTAGAATGTCCAAGTTTTGTTCTTCTAGGTTGAAGCATTCGTTTGCAGGAACAGTTTGAATTTTTAGGTTTCACTCTGTTTTCTCCTATATTGACAAATGTAGTTCAAACTCTAAATCATACACGGTTTGGGCTAGCTTCTTGAAACTTGACAAAATAAAGTAGTTCTACGTACTATCCCTACGGTTTGTTTCCTCTTGATGTAGCCTTCAGCACAGACTGGCGAATAACACTTACAATGAAAGGTGTTGTTAGGCTGCCAAAAAACTAGAGTCTCCGGAAATCTCAACACATATTTTTTTCCGAAATTAATGATACTTTCAAGTAATGAGCAGTACACCAATCAAACTAGGATGCCCAAGTTTCGTTCTCCTAGGTTGATGCATTCGTTTGCAGTAACAGTTTGAATTTCTATTTTTCACTCTGTTTTCTCCTATATTGACAGATGCAGCTAGAACTCTAAATCAAACACGGTTTGTGCTAGCTTCTTGAAACTTGACACAATAAAGTAGTTCTACGTTGTATCTCTAAGGTTTGTTTCCTCTTGATGTAGCCTAAAGCAGGGACTGGCGAATAACACTTATATTGAAAGGGGTTGCCAAACTTTCAAAAAACTAGAGTCTCCTGAAATCTCAACATATATTTTTTTATCCAATCTTCATGATACATTCAAGTAATGATCAGTACACCATTCCCACTTGGATGCCCAAGTTTTGTTCTTCTAGGTTGAAGCATTCGTTTGCAGGAACAGTTTGAATTTTTAGGTTTCACTCTGGTTTCTCCTATATTGACAGATGCAGTTCGAACTCTAAATCAATCACGGTTTGTGCTAGCTTCTTGAAACTTGACAAAATACTGTAGTTCTACGTTCTATCTCTAAGGTTTGTTTCCTCTTGATGTAGCCTAATGCAGGGACTGGCGAATAACACTTTTATTGAAAGGGGTTGCCATACTTCCAAAAACTAGAGTCTTCTGAAATCTCAACATATATTTTTTCATCCAATCTTCATGATACTTTCAAGTAATGATCAGTACACCAATCCCACTTGGATGCCCAAGTTTCATTCTCCTACGTTGAAGCATTCGTTTGCAGTAACAGTTTGAATTTTTAGGTTTCACTCTGTTTTCTCCTATATTGACAAATGTAGTTCAAACTCTAAATCATACACGGTTTGGGCTAGCTTCTTGAAACTTGACACAATAAAGTAGTTCTACATTCTTTCCCTAAGGTTTTTTTCCTCTTGATGTAGCCTTCAGCACAGACTGGCGAATAACACTTACAATGAAAGGCGTTGTAAGGCTGCCAAAAAACTAGAGTCTCCTGAAATCTCAACACATATTTTTTTTCCGAACTTAATGATACTTTCAAGTAATGAGCAGTACACCAATCAAACTTGGATGCCCAAGTTTCGTTCTCCTAGGTTGATGCATTCGTTTGCAGTAACAGTTTGAATTTCTAGGTTTCACTCTGTTTTCTCCTATAATGACAGATGCAGCTAGAACTCTAAATCAAACACGGTTTGTGCTAGCTACTTGAAACATGACACAATAAAGTAGTTCTACGTTCTATATCTAAGGTTTGTTTCCTCTTCATGTAGCCTAAAGCAGGGACTGGCGAATAACACTTATATTGAAAGGGGTTGCCAAACTTTCAAAAAACTAGAGTCTCCTGAAATCTCAACATATATTTTTTCATCCAATCTTCATGATACATTCAAGTAATGATCAGTACACCATTCCCACTAGGATGCCCAAGTTTTGTTCTTCTAGGTTGAAGCATTCGTTTGCAGGAACAGTTTGAATTTTTAGGTTTCACTCTGTTTTCTCCTATATTGACAAATGTAGTTCAAACTCTAAATCATACACGGTTTGGGCTAGCTTCTTGAAACTTGACAAAATAAAGTAGTTCTACGTACTATCCCTACGGTTTGTTTCCTCTTGATGTAGCCTTCAGCACAGACTGGCGAATAACACTTACAATGAAAGGCGTTGTTAGGCTGCCAAAAAACTAGAGTCTCCGGAAATCTCAACACATATTTTTTTCCGACCTTAATGATACTTTCAAGTAATGAGCAGTACACCAATCAAACTAGGATGCCCAAGTTTCGTTCTCCTAGGTTGATGCATTCGTTTGCAGTAACAGTTTGAATTTCTAGGTTTCACTCTGTTTTCTCCTATATTGACAGATGCAGCTAGAACTCTAAATCAAACACGGTTTGTGCTAGCTTCTTGAAACTTGACACAATAAAGTAGTTCTACGTTCTATCTCTAAGGTTTTTTTCCTCTTGATGTAGCCTAAAGCAGGGACTGGCGAATAACACTTATATTGGAAGGGGTTGCCAAACTTTCAAAAAACTAGAGTCTCCTGAAATCTCAACATATATTTTTTCATCCAATCTTCATGATACATTCAAGCAATGATCAGTACACCATTCCCACTTGGATGTCCAAGTTTTGTTCTTCTAGGTTGAAGCATTCGTTTGCAGGAACAGTTTGAATTTTTAGGTTTCACTCTGGTTTCTCCTATATTGACAGATGCAGTTAGAACTTTAAATCAAACACGGTTTGTGCTAGCTACTTGAAACATGACACAATAAAGTAGTTCTAGGTTCTATCCCTAAGGTTTGTTTCCTCTTGATGTAGCCTTAAGCAGAGACTGGCGAATAACACATTCAATGAAAGGCGTTGTTAGGCTGCCAAAAAACTACAGTCTCCTGAAATCTCATCATATATTTTTTCTTCCGACCTTCATGAAACTTTCAAGTAATGAGCAGTGCACCAATCAAACTTGGATGCCCAAGTTTCGTTCTCCTAGGTTGAAGCATTCGTTTGCAGGAACAGTTTGAATTTTTAGGTTTCACACTGTTTTCTCCTATATTGACAGATGCAGCTAGAACTCTAAATCAAACACGGTTTGTGCTAGCTTCTTGAAACTTGACAAAATCCTGTAGTTCTACGTTCTATCTCTAAGGTTTGTTTCCTCTTGATGTAGCCTAATGCAGGGACTGGCGAATAACACTTTTATTGAAAGGGGTTGCCAAACTTCCAAAAACTAGAGTCTTCTGAAATCTCAACATATATTTTTTCATCCAATCATCATGATACTTTCAAGTAATCATCACTACACCAATCCCACTTGGATGCTCAAGTTTCATTCTCCTATGTTGAAGCATTCGTTTGCAGTAACAGTTTGAATTTTTAGGTTTCACTCTGTTTTCTCCTATATTGACAAATGTGGTTCAAACTCTAAATCATACAAGGTTTGGGCTAGCTTCTTGAAACTTGACACAATAAAGTAGTTCTACATTCTATCCCTAAAGTTTGTTTCCTCTTGATGTAGCCTTCAGCACAGACTGGCGAATAACACTTACAGTGAAAGGCGTTGTTAGGCTGCCAAAAAACTAGAGTCTCCTGAAATCTCAACACATATTTTTTTCCGACCTTAATGATACTTTCAAGTAATGAGCAGTACACCAATCAAACTTGGATGCCCAAGTTTCGTTCTCCTAGATTGATGCATTCGTTTGCAGTAACAGTTTGAATTTCTGGGTTTCACTCTGTTTTCTCCTATATTGACAGATGCAGCTAGAACTCTAAATCAAACACGGTTTGTGCTAGCTTCTTGAAACTTGACACAATAAAGTAGTTCTACGTTCTATCTCTAAGGTTTGTTTCCTCTTGATGTAGCCTAAAGCAGGGACTGGCGAATAACACTTATATTGAAAGGGGTTGCCAAACTTTCAAAAAACTAGAGTCTCCTGAAATCTCAACATATATTTTTCATCCAATCTTCATGATACATTCAAGTAATGATCAGTACACCATTCCCACTTGGATGCCCAAGTTTTGTTCTTCTAGGTTGAAGCTTTCGTTTGCAGGAACAGTTTGAATTTTTAGGTTTCACTCTGTTTTCTCCTATATTGACAGATGCAGTTAGAACTTTAAATCAAACATGGTTTGCGCTAGCTCCTTGAAACATGACACAATAAAGTAGTTCTACGTTCTATCTCTAAGGTTTGTTTCCTCTTGATGTAGCCTTCAGCACAGACTGGCGAATAACACTTACAATGAGAGGCGTTGTTAGGCTGCCAAAAAACTAGAGTCTCCTGAAATCTCAACACATATTTTTTTTCCGACCTTAATGATACTTTCAAGTAATGAGCAGTACACCAATCAAACTTCGATGCCCAAGTTTCGTTCTCCTAGGTTGATGCATTCGTTTGCAGTAACAGTTTGAATTTCTAGGTTTCACTCTGTTTTCTCCTATATTGACAGATGCAGCTAGAACTCTAAATCAAACACGGTTTGTGCTAGCTTCTCGAAACTTGACACAATAAAGTAGTTCTACGTTCTATATCTAATGTTTGTTTCCTCTTGATGTAGCCTAAAGCAGGGACTGGCGAATAACACTTATATTGAAAGGGGTTGCCAAACTTTCAAAAAACTAGAGTCTCCTGAAATCTCAACATATATTTTTTCATCCAATCTTCATGATATATTCAAGTAATGATCAGTACACCATTCCCACTTGGATTCCCAAGTTTTGTTCTTCTAGGTTGAAGCATTCGTTTGCAGGAACAGTTTGAATTTTTAGGTTTCACTCTGTTTTCTCCTATATTGACAGATGCAGTTAGAACTTTAAATCAAACACGATTTGTGCTAGCTACTTGAAACATGACACAAAAAAGTAGTTCTACGTTCTATCTCTAAGGTTTGTTTCCTCTTGATGTAGCCTTCAGCACAGACTGGCGAATAACACTTACAATGAGAGGCGTTGTTAGCCTGCCAAAAAACTAGAGTCTCCTGAAATCTCAACACATATTTTTTTTCCGACCTTAATGATACTTTCAAGTAATGAGCAGTACACCAATCAAACTTGGATGCCCAAGTTTCATTCTCCTAGGTTGATGCATTCGTTTGCAGTAACAGTTTGAATTTCTAGGTTTCACTCTGTTTTCTCCTATATTGACAGATGAAGCTAGAACTCTAAATCAAACACGGTTTGTGCTAGCTTCTTGAAACTTGACACAATAAAGTAGGTCTACGTTCTATCTCTAAGGTTTGTTTCCTCTTGATGTAGCCTAAAGCAGGGACTGGCGAATAACACTTATATTGAAAGGGGTTGCCAAACTTCCAAAAACTAGAGTCTCCTGAAATCTCAACATATATTTTTTCATCCAATCTTCATGATACATTCAAGTAATGATCAGTACACCATTCCCACTTGGATGCCCAAGTTTTGTTCTTCTAGGTTGAAGCATTCGTTTGCAGGAACAGTTTGAATTTTTAGGTTTCACTCTGTTTTCTCCTATATTGACAGATGCAGTTAGAACTTTAAATCAAACATGGTTTGCGCTAGCTCCTTGAAACATGACACAATAAAGTAGTTCTACGTTCTATCTCTAAGGTTTGTTTCCTCTTGATGTAGCCTTCAGCACAGACTGGCGAATAACACTTACAATGAGAGGCGTTGTTAGGCTGCCAAAAAACTAGAGTCTCCTGAAATCTCAACACATATTTTTTTTCCGACCTTAATGATACTTTCAAGTAATGAGCAGTACACCAATCAAACTTCGATGCCCAAGTTTCGTTCTCCTAGGTTGATGCATTCGTTTGCAGTAACAGTTTGAATTTCTAGGTTTCACTCTGTTTTCTCCTATATTGACAGATGCAGCTAGAACTCTAAATCAAACACGGTTTGTGCTAGCTTCTCGAAACTTGACACAATAAAGTAGGTCTACGTTCTATCTCTAAGGTTTGTTTCCTCTTGATGTAGCCTAAAGCAGGGACTGGCGAATAACACTTATATTGAAAGGGGTTGCCAAACTTCCAAAAACTAGAGTCTCCTGAAATCTCAACATATATTTTTTCATCCAATCTTCATGATACATTCAAGTAATGATCAGTACACCATTCTCACTTGGATGCCCAAGTTTTGTTCTTCTAGGTTGAAGCATTCGTTTGCAGGAACAGTTTGAATTTTTAGGTTTCACTCTGTTTTCTCCTATATTGACAGATGCAGTTAGAACTTTAAATCAAACACGGTTTGTGCTAGCTACTTGAAACATGACACAATAAAGTAGTTCTACGTTCTATCTCTAAGGTTTGTTTCCTCTTGATGTAGCCTTCAGCACAGACTGGCGAATAACACTTACAATGAGAGGCGTTGTTAGGCTGCCAAAAAACTAGAGTCTCCTGAAATCTCAACACATATTTTTTTTCCGACCTTAATGATACTTTCAAGTAATGAGCAGTACACCAATCAAACTTGGATGCCCAAGTTTCATTCTCCTAGGTTGATGCATTCGTTTGCAGTAACAGTTTGAATTTCTAGGTTTCACTCTGTTTTCTCCTATATTGACAGATGCAGCTAGAACTCTAAATCAAACACGGTTTGTGCTAGCTTCTTGAAACTTGACACAATAAAGTAGGTCTACATTCTATCTCTAAGGTTTGTTTCCTCTTGATGTAGCCTAAAGCAGGGACTGGCGAATAACACTTATATTGAAAGGGGTTGCCAAACTTCCAAAAACTAGAGTCTCCTGAAATCTCAACATATATTTTTTCATCCAATCTTCATGATACATTCAAGTAATGATCAGTACACCATTCCCACTTGGATGCCCAAGTTTTGTTCTTCTAGGTTGAAGCATTCGTTTGCAGGAACAGTTTGAATTTTTAGGTTTCACTCTGTTTTCTCCTATATTGACAGATGCAGTTAGAACTTTATATCAAACACGGTTTGTGCTAGCTACTTGAAACATGACACAATAAAGTAGTTCTACGTTCTATCCCTAAGATTTGTTTCCTCTTGATGTAGACTTAAGCAGAGACTGGCGAATAACACATTCAATGAAAGGCGTTGTTAGGCTGCCAAAAAACTACAGTCTCCTGAAATCTCATCATATATTTTTTCTTCCGACCTTCATGATACTTTCAAGTAATGAGCAGTGCACCAATCAAACTTGGATGCCCAAGTTTCGTTCTCCTAGGTTGAAGCATTCGTTTGCAGGAAGAGTTTGAATTTTTAGGTTTCACTCTGTTTTGTCCTATATTGACAGATGCAGTTCGAACACTAAATCAAACACGGTTTGTGCTAGCTTCTTGAAACTTGACAAAATACTGTAGTTCTACGTTCTATCTCTAAGGTTTGTTTCCTCTTGATGTAGCCTAATGCAGGGACTGGCGAATAACACTTTTATTGAAAGTGGTTGCCAAACTTCAAAAAACTAGAGTCTTCTGAAATCTCAACATATATTTTTTCATCCAATCTTCATGATACATTCAAGTAATGATCAGTACACCAATCCCACTTGGATGCCCAAGTTTCATTCTCCTACGTTGAAGCATTCGTTTGCAGTAACAGTTTGAATTTTTAGGTTTCACTCTGTTTTCTCCTATATTGACAAATGTAGTTCAAACTCTAAATCATACACGGTTTGGGCTAGCTTCTTGAAACTTGACACAATAAAGTAGTTCTACATTCTTTCCCTAAGGTTTTTTTCCTCTTGATGTAGCCTTCAGCACAGACTAGCGAATAACACTTACAATGAAAGGCGTTGTTAGGCTGCCAAAAAACTAGAGTCTCCTGAAATCTCAACACATATTTTTTTTCCGAACTTAATGATACTTTCAAGTAATGAGCGTACACCAATCAAACTTGGATGCCCAAGTTTCGTTCTCCTAGGTTGATGCATTCGTTTGCAGTAACAGTTTGAATTTCTAGGTTTCACTCTGTTTTCTCCTATAATGAGAGATGCAGCTAGAACTCTAAATCAAACACGGTTTGTGCTAGCTACTTGAAACATGACACAATAAAGTAGTTCTACGTTCTAAATCTAAGGTTTGTTTCCTCTTCATGTAGCCTAAAGCAGGGACTGGCGAATAACACTTATATTGAAAGGGGTTGCCAAACTTCCAAAAAACTAGAGTCTCCTGAAATCTCAACATATATTTTTTCATCCAATCTTCATGATACATTCAAGTAATGATCAGTACACCATTCCCACTAGGATGCCCAAGTTTTGTTCTTCTAGGTTGAAGCATTCGTTTGCAGGAACAGTTTGAATTTTTAGGTTTCACTCTGTTTTCTCCTATATTGACAAATGTAGTTCAAACTCTAAATCATACACGGTTTGGGCTAGCTTCTTGAAACTTGACAAAATAAAGTAGTTCTACGTACTATCCCTACGGTTTGTTTCCTCTTGATGTAGCCTTCAGCACAGACTGGCGAATAACACTTACAATGAAAGGCGTTGTTAGGCTGCCAAAAATCTAGAGTCTCCGGAATTCTCAACACATATTTTTTTCCGACCTTAATGATACTTTCAAGTAATGAGCAGTACACCAATCAAACTAGGATGCCCAAGTTTCGTTCTCCTAGGTTGATGCATTCGTTTGCAGTAACAGTTTGAATTTCTAGGTTTCACTCTGTTTTCTCCTATATTGACAGATGCAGCTAGAACTCTAAATCAAACACGGTTTGTGCTAGCTTCTTGAAACTTGACACAATAAAGTAGTTCTACGTTCTATCTCTAAGGTTTTTTTCCTCTTGATGTAGCCTAAAGCAGGGACTGGCGAATAACACTTATATTGGAAGGGGTTGCCAAACTTTCAAAAAACTAGAGTCTCCTGAAATCTCAACATATATTTTTTCATCCAATCTTCATGATACATTCAAGCAATGATCAGTACACCATTCCCACTTGGATGCCCAAGTTTTGTTCTTCTAGGTTGAAGCATTCGTTTGCAGGAACAGTTTGAATTTTTAGGTTTCACTCTGGTTTCTCCTATATTGACAGATGCAGTTAGAACTTTAAATCAAACACGGTTTGTGCTAGCTACTTGAAACATGACACAATAAAGTAGTTCTAGGTTCTATCCCTAAGGTTTGTTTCCTCTTGATGTAGCCTTAAGCAGAGACTGGCGAATAACACATTCAATGAAAGGCGTTGTTAGGCTGCCAAAAAACTACAGTCTCCTGAAATCTCATCATATATTTTTTCTTCCGACCTTCATGAAACTTTCAAGTAATGAGCAGTGCACCAATCAAACTTGGATGCCCAAGTTTCGTTCTCCTAGGTTGAAGCATTCGTTTGCAGGAACAGTTTGAATTTTTAGGTTTCACACTGTTTTCTCCTATATTGACAGATGCAGCTAGAACTCTAAATCAAACACGGTTTGTGCTAGCTTCTTGAAACTTGACAAAATCCTGTAGTTCTACGTTCTATCTCTAAGGTTTGTTTCCTCTTGATGTAGCCTAATGCAGGGACTGGCGAATAACACTTTTATTGAAAGGGGTTGCCAAACTTCCAAAAACTAGAGTCTTCTGAAATCTCAACATATATTTTTTCATCCAATCATCATGATACTTTCAAGTAATGATCACTACACCAATCCCACTTGGATGCTCAAGTTTCATTCTCCTATGTTGAAGCATTCGTTTGCAGTAACAGTTTGAATTTTTAGGTTTCACTCTGTTTTCTCCTATATTGACAAATGTAGTTCAAACTCTAAATCATACAAGGTTTGGGCTAGCTTCTTGAAACTTGACACAATAAAGTAGTTCTACATTCTATCCCTAAAGTTTGTTTCCTCTTGATGTAGCCTTCAGCACAGACTGGCGAATAACACTTATATTGAAAGGGGTTGCCAAACTTTCAAAAAACTAGAGTCTCCTGAAATCTCAACATATATTTTTCATCCAATCTTCATGATACATTCAAGTAATGATCAGTACACCATTCCCACTTGGATGCCCAAGTTTTGTTCTTCTAGGTTGAAGCTTTCGTTTGCAGGAACAGTTTGAATTTTTAGGTTTCACTCTGTTTTCTCCTATATTGACAGATGCAGTTAGAACTTTAAATCAAACACGGTTTGCGCTAGCTACTTCAAACATGACACAATAAAGTAGTTCTACGTTCTATCTCTAAGGTTTGTTTCCTCTTGATGTAGCCTTCAGCACAGACTGGCGAATAACACTTAAAATGAGAGGCGTTCTTAGGCTGCCAAAAAACTAGAGTCTCCTGAAATCTCAACACATATTTTTTTTCCGACCTTAATGATACTTTCAAGTAATGAGCAGTACACCAATCAAACTTCGATGCCCAAGTTTCGTTCTCCTAGGTTGATGCATTCGTTTGCAGTAACAGTTTGAATTTCTAGGTTTCACTCTGTTTTCTCCTATATTGACAGATGCAGCTAGAACTCTAAATCAAACACGGTTTGTGCTAGCTTCTCGAAACTTGACACAATAAAATAGTTCTACGTTCTATATCTAATGTTTGTTTCCTCTTGATGTAGCCTAAAGCAGGGACTGGCGAATAACACTTATATTGAAAGGGGTTGCCAAACTTTCAAAAAACTAGAGTCTCCTGAAATCTCAACATATATTTTTTCAGCCAATCTTCATGATACATTCAAGTAATGATCAGTACACCATTCCCACTTGGATGCCCAAGTTTTGTTCTTCTAGGTTGAAGCATTCGTTTGCAGGAACAGTTTGAATTTTTAGGTTTCACTCTGTTTTCTCCTATATTGACAGATGCAGTTAGAACTTTAAATCAAACACGGTTTGTGCTAGCTACTTGAAACATGACACAATAAAGTACTTCTACGTTCTATCTCTAAGGTTTGTTTCCTCTTGATGTAGCCTTCAGCACAGACTGGCGAATAACACTTACAATGAGAGGCGTTGTTAGGCTGCCAAAAAACTAGAGTCTCCTGAAATCTCAACACATATTTTTTTTCCGACCTTAATGATACTTTCAAGTAATGAGCAGTACACCAATCAAACTTGGATGCCCAAGTTTCATTCTCCTAAGTTGATGCATTCGTTTGCAGTAACAGTTTGAATTTCTAGGTTTCACTCTGTTTTCTCCTATATTGACAGATGCAGCTAGAACTCTAAATCAAACACGGTTTGTGCTAGCTTCTTGAAACTTGACACAATAAAGTAGGTCTACGTTCTATCTCTAAGGTTTGTTTCCTCTTGATGTAGCCTAAAGCAGGGACTGGCGAATAACACTTATATTGAAAGGGGTTGCCAAACTTCCAAAAACTAGAGTCTCCTGAAATCTCAACATATATTTTTTCATCCAATCTCCATGATACATTCAAGTAATGATCAGTACACCATTCCCACTTGGATGCCCAAGTTTTGTTCTTCTAGGTTGAAGCATTCGTTTGCAGGAACAGTTTGAATTTTTAGGTTTCACTCTGTTTTCTCCTATATTGACAGATGCAGTTAGAACTTTAAATCAAACACGGTTTGTGCTAGCTACTTGAAACATGACACAATAAAGTACTTCTACGTTCTAGCCCTAAGGTTTGTTTCCTCTTAATGTAGCCTTAAGCAGAGACTGGCGAATAACACATTCAATGAAAGGCATTGTTAGGCTGCCAAAAAACTACAGTCTCCTGAAATCTCATCATATATTTTTTCTTCCGAGCTTCATGATACTTTCAAGTAATGAGCAGTGCACCAATCAAACTTGGATGCCCAAGTTTCGTTCTCCTAGGTTGAAGCATTCGTTTGCAGGAACAGTTTGAATTTTTAGGTTTCACTCTGTTTTCTCCTATATTGACAGATGCAGTTAGAACTTTATATCAAACACGGTTTGTGCTAGCTACTTGAAACATGACACAATAAAGTAGTTCTACGTTCTATCTCTAAGGTTTGTTTCCTCTTGATGTAGCCTTCAGCACAGACTGGCGAATAACACAATGAGAGGCGTTGTTAGGCTGCCAAAAAACTAGAGTCTCCTGAAATCTCAACACATATTTTTTTTCCGACCTTAATGATACTTTCAAGTAAAGAGCAGTACACCAAACAAACTTGGATGCCCAAGTTTCGTTCTCCTAGGTTGATGCATTCGTTTGCAGTAACAGTTTGAATTTCTAGGTTTCACTCTGTTTTCTCCTATATTGACAGATGCAGCTAGAACTCTAAATCAAACACTGTTTGTGCTAGCTTCTTGAAACTTGACACAATAAAGTAGTTCTACGTTCTATCTCTAAGGTTTGTTTCCGCTTGATGTAGCCTAAAGCAGGGACTGGCGAATAACTCTTATATTGAAAGGGGTTGCCAAACTTTCAAAAAACTAGAGTCTCCTGAAATCTCAACATATATTTCTTCATCCAATCTTCATGATACAATCAAGTAATGATCAGTACACCATTCCCACATGGATGCCCAAGTTTTGTTCTTCTAGGTTGAAGCATTCGTTTGCAGGAACAGTTTGAATTTTTAGGTTTCACTCTGGTTTCTCCTATATTGACAGATGCAGTTAGAACTTAAAATAAAACACGGTTCGGGCTAGCTTCTTGAAAATTGACACAATGAAGTAGTTCTACGTTCTATCTCTAAGGTTTGTTTCCTCTTGATGTAGCCTAAAGCAGGGACTGGCGAATAACACTTAAAATGAGAGGCATTGTTAGGCTGCCAAAAACTAGAGTCTCCTGAAATCGCAACACATATTTTTTTCCGACCTTAATGATACTTTCAAGTAATGAGCAGTACACCAATCAAACTTGGATGCCCAAGTTTTGTTCTCTTAGGTTGATGCATTCCTTTGCAGTAACAGTTTGAATTTCTAGGTTTCACTCTGTTTTCTCCTATATTGACAGATGCAGTTAGAACTCTAAATCAAACACGGTTTGTGCTAGCTTCTTGAAAATTGACACAATAAAGTAGTTCTACGTTCTATCCCTAAGGTTTGTTTCCTCTTGATGTAGCCTAAAGCAGGGACTGGCGAATAACACTTATATTGAAAGGGGTTGCCAAACTTTCAAAAAACTAGAGTCTCCTGAAATCTCAACATATTTTTTTTCATCCAATCTTCATGATACATTCAAGTAATGATCAGTACACCATTCCCACTAGGATGCCCAAGTTTTATTCTTCTACGTTGAAGCATTCGTTTGCAGGAACATTTTGAATTTTTAGGTTTCACTCTGTTTTCTCCTATATTGACAGATGCAGTTAGAACTTTAAATCAAACACGGTTTGTGCTAGCTACTTGAAACATGACACAATAAAGTAGTTCTACGTTCTATCCCTACGGTTTGTTTCCTCTTGATGTAGCCTTAAGCAGAGACTGGCGAATAACACATTCAATGAAAGGCGTTGTTAGGCTGCCAAAAAACTACAGTCTCCTGAAATCTCATCATATATTTTTTCTTCCGACCTTCATGATACTTTCAAGTAATGAGCAGTACACCAATCAAACTTGGATGCCCAAGTTTCGTTCTCCTAGGTTGATGCATTCGTTTGCAGTAACAGTTTGAATTTCTAGGTTTCACTCTGTTTTCTCCTATATTGACAGATGCAGCTAGACTCTAAATCAAACACGGTTTGTGCTAGCTTCTTGAAACTTGACACAATAAAGTAGTTCTATGTTCTATCCCTACGGTTTGTTTCCTCTTGATGTAGCCTTCAGCACAGACTGGCGAATAACACTTACAATGAAAGGCGTTGTTAGGCTGCCAAAAAACTAGAGTCTCCGGAAATCCTAACACATATTTTTTTTCCGACCTTAATGATACTTTCAAGTAATGAGCAGTACACCAATCAAACTTCGATGCCCAAGTTTCGTTCTCCTAGGTTGATGCATTCGTTTGCAGTAACAGTTTGAATTTCTAGGTTTCACTCTGTTTTTCCTATATTGACAGATGCAGCTAGAACTCTAAATCAAACACGGTTTGTGCTAGCTTCTTGAAACTTGACACAATAAAGTAGTTCTACGTTCTATCTCTAAGGTTTGTTTCCTCTTGATGTAGCCTAAAGCAGGGACTGGCGAATAACACTTATATTGAAAGGGGTTGCCAAACTTTCAAAAAACTAGAGTCTCCTGAAATCTCAACATATATTTTTTCATCCAATCTTCATGATACATTCAAGTAATGATCAGTACACCATTCCCACTTGGATGCCCAAGTTTTGTTCTTCTAGGTTGCAGCATTCGTTTACAGGAACAGTCTGAATTTTTAGATTTCACTCTGTTTTCTCCTATATTGACAGATGCAGTTAGAACTTTAAATCAAACACGGTTTGTGCTAGCTACTTGAAACATGACACAATAAATTAGTTCTACGTTCTATCTCTAAGGTTTGTTTCCTCTTGATGTAGCCTTCAGCACAGACTGGCGAATAACACTTATATTGAAAGGGGTTGCCAAACTTCCAAAAAACTAGAGTCTCCTGAAATCTCAACATATATTTTTTCATCCAATCTTCATGATACATTCAAGTAATGATCAGTACACCATTCCCACTTGGATGCCCAAGTTTTGTTCTTCTAGGTTGAAGCATTCGTTTGCAGGAACAGTTTGAATTTTTTGGTTTCACTCTATTTCCTCCTATATTGACAGATGCAGTTAGAACTTTAAATCAAACACGGTTTGTGCTAGCTACTTGAAACATGACACAATAAAGTAGTTCTACGTTCTATCTCTAAGGTTTGTTTCCTCTTGATGTAGCCTAATGCAGGGACTGTCGAATAACACTTTTATTGAAAGGGGTTGCCAAACTTCCAAAAACTAGAGTCTTCTTAAATCTCAACATATATTTTTTCATCCAATCTTCATGATACTTTCAAGTAATGATCACTACACCAATCCCACTTGGATGCTCAAGTTTCATTCTCCTACGTTGAAGCATTCGTTTGCAGTAACAGTTTGAATTTTTAGGTTTCACTCTGTTTTCTCCTATATTGACAAATGTAGTTCAAACTCTAAATCATACACGGTTTGGGCTAGCTTCTTGAAACTTGACACAATAAAGTAGTTCTACATTCTATCCCTAAGGTTTGTTTCCTCTTGATGTAGCCTTCAGCACAGACTGGTGAATAACACTTACAATGAAAGGCGTTGTTAGGCTGCCAAAAAACTACAGTCTCCTGTAATCTCATCATATATTTTTTCTTCCGACCTTCATGATACTTTCAAGTAATGAGCAGTACACCAATCAAACTTGGATGCCCAAGTTTTGTTCTTCTAGGTTGAAGCATTCGTTTGCAGTAACAGTTTGAATTTCTAGGTTTCACTCTGTTTTCTCCTATATGGACAGATGCAGTTAGAACTCTAAATCAAACACGGTTTGTGCTAGCTTCTTGAAACTTGACACAATAAAGTAGTTCTACGTTCTATCTCTAAGGTTTGTTTCCTCTTGATGTAGCCTAATGCAGGGACTGGCGAATAACACTTTTATTGAAAGGGGTTGCCAAACTTCCAAAAACTAGAGTCTTCTGAAATCTCAACATATATTTTTTCATCCAATCTTCATGATACTTTCAAGTAATGATCACTACACCAATCCCACCTGGATGCTTAAGTTTCATTCTCCTACGTTGAAGCATTCGTTTGCAGTAACAGTTTGAATTTTTAGGTTTCACTCTGTTTTCTCCTATATTGACAAATGTAGTTCAAACTCTAAATCATACACGGTTTGGGCTAGCTTCTTGAAACTTGACACAATAAAGTAGTTCTACATTCTATCCCTAAAGTTTGTTTCCTCTTGATGTAGCCTTCAGCACAGACTGGCGAATAACACTTACAGTGAAAGGCGTTGTTAGGCTGCCAAAAAACTAGAGTCTCCTGAAATCTCAACACATATTTTTTTCCGACCTTAATGATACTTTCAAGTAATGAGCAGTACACCAATCAAACTTGGATGCCCAAGTTTCGTTCTCCTAGGTTGATGCATTCGTTTGCAGTAACAGTTTGAATTTCTAGGTTTCACTCTGTTTTCTCCTATATTGACAGATGCAGTTAGAACTCTAAATCAAACACGGTTTGTGCTAGCTTCTTGAAACTTGACACAATAAAGTAGTTCTACGTTCTATCTCTAAGGTTTGTTTCCTCTTGATGTAGCCTAAAGCAGGGACTGGCGAATAACACTTATATTGAAAGGGGTTGCCAAACTTTCAAAAAACTAGAGTCTCCTGAAATCTCAACATATATTTTTTCATCCAATCTTCATGATACATTCAAGTAATGATCAGTACACCATTCCCACTTGGATGCCCAAGTTTAGTTCTTCTAGGTTGAAGCATTCGTTTGCAGGAACAGTTTGAATTTTTAGGTTTCACTCTATTTTCTCCTATATTGACAGATGCAGTTAGAACTTTAAATCAAACACGGTTTGTGCTAGCACCTGAAATATGACACAATAAAGTAGTTCTACATTCTATCTCTAAGGTTTGTTTCCTCTTGATGTAGCCTTCAGCACAGACTGGCGAATAACACTTACAATGAGAGGCGTTGTTAGGCTGCCAAAAAACTAGAGTCTCCTGAAATCTCAACACATATTTTTTTTCCGACCTTAATGATACTTTCAAGTAATGAGCAGTACACCAAACAAACTTGGATGCCCAAGTTTCGTTCTCCTAGGTTGATGCATTCGTTTGCAGTAACAGTTTGAATTTTTAGGTTTCACTCTGTTTTGTCCTATATTGACAGATGCAGTTCGAACTCTAAATCAAACACGGTTTGTGCTAGCTTCTTGAAACTTGACAAAATACTGTAGTTCTACGTTCTATCTCTAAGGTTTGTTTCCTCTTGATGTAGCCTAATGCAGGGACTGGCGAATAACACTTTTATTGAAAGGGGTTGCCAAACTTCCAAAAACTAGAGTCTTCTGAAATCTCAACATATATTTTTTCATCGAATCTTCATGATACTTTCAAGTAATAATCAGTACACCAATCCCACTTGGATGCTCAAGTTTCATTCTCCTACGTTGAAGCATTCGTTTGCAGTAACAGTTTGAATTTTTAGGTTTCACTCTGTTTTCTCCTATATTGACAAATGTAGTTCAAACTCTAAATCATACACGGTTTGGGCTAGCTTCTTGAAACTTGACACAATAAAGTAGTTCAACATTCTATCCCTAAGGTTTGTTTCCTCTTGATGTAGCCTTCAGCACAGACTGGCGAATAACACTTACAATGAAAGGCGTTGTTAGGCTGCCAAAAAACTAGAGTATCCTGAAATCTCAACACATAATTTTTTTCCGACCTTAATGATACTTTCAAGTAATGAGCAGTACACCAATCAAACTTGGATGCCCAAGTTTCGTTCTCCTAGGTTGATGCTTTCGTTTGCAGTAACAGTTTGAATTTCTAGGTTTCACTCTGTTTCTCCTTTATTGACAGATGCAGCTAGAACTCTAAATCAAACACGGTTTGTGCTACCTTCTCGAAACTTGACACAATAAAGTAGTTCTACGTTCTATCTCTAAGGTTTGTTTCCTCTTGATGTAGCCTAAAGCAGGGACTGGCGAATAACACTTACAATGAGAGGCGTTGTTAGGCTGCCAAAAAACTAGAGTCTCCTGAAATCTCAACACATATTTTTTTCCGACCTTAATGATACTTTCCAGTAATGAGCAGTACACCAATCAAACTTGGATGCCGAAGTTTCGTTCTCCTAGGTTGATGAATTGGTTTGCAGTAACAGTTTGAATTTCTAGGTTTCACTCTGTTTTCTCCTATATTGACAGATGAAGTTAGAACTCTAAATCAAACACGGTTTTTGCTAGCTTCTTGAAACTTGACACAATAAAGTAATTCTACGTTCTATCTCTAAGGTTTGTTTCCTCTTGATGTAGCCTAAAGCAGGGACTGGCGAATAACACTTATATTGAAAGGGGTTGCCAAACTTGCAAAAAACTAGAGTCTCCTGAAATCTCAACATATATTTTTTCATCCAATCTTCATGATACATTCAAGTAATGATCAGTACACCATTCCAACTTGGATGCCCAAGTTTTGTTCTTCTAGGTTGAAGCATTCGTTTGCAGGAACAGTTTGAATTTTTAGGTTTCACTCTGGTTTCTCCTATATTGACAGATGCAGTTAGAACTTTAAATCAAACACGGTTTGTGCTAGCTACTTGAAACATGACACAATAAAGTAGTTCTACGTTCTATCCCTAAGGTTTGTTTCCTCTTGTTGTAGCCTTAAGCAGAGACTGGCGAATAACACATTCAATGAAAGGCGTTGTTAGGCTGCCAAAAACTACAGTCTCCTGAAATCTCATCATATATTTTTTCTTCCGACCTTCATGATACTTTCAAGTAATGAGCAGTGCACCAATCAAACTTGGATGCCCAAGTTTTGTTCTCCTAGGTTGAAGCATTCGTTTGCAGAAACAGTTTGAATTTTTAGGTTTCACACTGTTTTGTCCTATATTGACAGATGCAGTTCGAACTCTAAATCAAACACGGTTTGTGCTAGCTTCTTGAAACTTGACAAAATACTGTAGTTCTACGTTCTATCTCTAAGGTTTGTTTCCTCTTGATGTAGCCTAATGCAGGGACTGGCGAATAACACTTTTATTGAAAGGGGTTGCCAAACTTCCAAAAACTAGAGTCTTCTGAAATCTCAACATATATTTTTTCATCCAATCTTCGTGATACTTTCAAGTAATGATCAGTACACCAATCCCACTTGGATGCTCAGGTTTCATTCTCCTACGTTGAAGCATTTGATTGCAGTAACAGTTTGAATTTTTAGGTTTCACTCTGTTTTCTCCTATATTGACAAATTTAGTTCAAACTCTAAATCATACACGGTTTGGGCTAGCTTCTTGAAACTTGACACAATAAAGTAGTTCTACATTCTATCCCTAAGGTTTGTTTCCTCTTGATGTAGCCTTCAGCACAGACTGGCGAATAACACTTACAATGAAAGGCGTTGTTAGGCTGCCAAAAAACTAGTGTATCTTGAAATCTCAACACATATTTTTTTTCCGACCTTAATGATACTTTCAAGTAATGAGCAGTACACCAATCAAACTTGGATGCCCAAGTTTCGTTCTCCTGGGTTGATGCATTTGTTTGCAGTAACAGTTTGAATTTCTAGGTTTCACTCTGTTTTCTCCTATATTGACAGATGCAGCTAGAACTCTAAATCAAACACGGTTTGTGCTAGCTTCTTGAAACTTGTCACAATAAAGTAGTTCTACGTTCTATCTCTAAGGTTTGTTTCCTCTTGATGTAGCCTAAAGCAGGGACTGGCGAATAACACTTACAATGAGAGGCGTTGTTAGGCTGCCAAAAACTAGAGTCTCCTGAAATCTCAACACATATTTTTTTCCGACCTTAGTGATACTTTCAAGTAATGAGCAGTACACCAATCAAACTTGGATGCCCAAGTTTCGTTCTCCTAGGTTGATGCATTTGTTTGCAGTAACAGTTTGAATTTCTAGGTTTCACTCTGTTTTCTCCTATATTGACAGATGCAGCTAGAACTCTAAATCAAACACGGTTTGTGCTAGCTTCTTGAAACTTGTCACAATAAAGTAGTTCTACGTTCTATCTCTAAGGTTTGTTTCCTCTTGATGTAGCCTAAAGCAGGGACTGGCGAATAACACTTACAATGAGAGGCGTTGTTAGGCTGCCAAAAAACTGGAGTCTCCTGAAATCTCAACACATATTTTTTTCCGACCTTAATGATACTTTCAAGTAATGAGCAGTACACCAATCAAACTTGGATGCCCAAGTTTCGTTCTCCTAGGTTGATGCTTTCGTTTGCAGTAACAGTTTGAATTTCTAGGTTTCACTCTGTTTCTCCTTTATTGACAGATGCAGCTAGAACTCTAAATCAAACACGGTTTGTGCTACCTTCTCGAAACTTGACACAATAAAGTAGTTCTACGTTCTATCTCTAAGGTTTGTTTCCTCTTGATGTAGCCTAAAGCAGGGACTGGCGAATAACACTTACAATGAGAGGCGTTGTTAGGCTGCCAAAAAACTAGAGTCTCCTGAAATCTCAACACATATTTTTTTCCGACCTTAATGATACTTTCAAGTAATGAGCAGTACACCAATCAAACTTGGATGCCGAAGTTTCGTTCTCCTAGGTTGATGAATTGGTTTGCAGTAACAGTTTGAATTTCTAGGTTTCACTCTGTTTTCTCCTATATTGACAGATGAAGTTAGAACTCTAAATCAAACACGGTTTGTCCTAGCTTCTTGAAACTTGACACAATAAAGTAGTTCTACTTTTATCTCTAAGGTTTGTTTCCTCTTGATGTAGCCTAAAGCAGGGACTGGCGAATAACACTTATATTGAAAGGGGTTGCCAAACTTTCAAAAAACTAGAGTCTCCTGAAATCTCAACATATATTTTTTCATCCAATCTTCATGATACATTCAAGTAATGATCAGTACACCATTCCCACTTGGATGCCCAAGTTTTGTTCTTCTAGGTTGAAGCATTCGTTTGCAGGAACAGTTTGAATTTTTAGGTTTCACTCTGGTTTCTCCTATATTGACAGATGCAGTTAGAACTTTAAATCAAACACGGTTTGTGCTAGCTACTTGAAACATGACACAATAAAGTAGTTCTACGTTCTATCCCTAAGGTTTGTTTCCTCTAGATGTAGCCTTAAGCAGAGACTGGCGAATAACACATTCAATGAAAGGCGTTGTTAGGCTGCCAAAAAACTACAGTCTCCTGAAATCTCATCATATATTTTTTCTTCCGACCTTCATGATACTTTCAAGTAATGAGCAGTGCACCAATCAAACTTGGATGCCCAAGTTTCGTTCTCCTAGGTTGAAGCATTCGTTTGCAGAAACAGATTGAATTTTTAGATTTCACACTGTTTTGTCCTATATTGACAGATGCAGTTCGAACTCTAAATCAAACACGGTTTGTGCTAGCTTCTTGAAACTTGACAAAATACTGTAGTTCTACGTTCTATCTCTAAGATTTGTTTCCTCTTGATGTAGCCTAATGCAGGGACTGGCGAATAACACTTTTATTGAAAGGGGTTGCCAAACTTCCAAAAACTAGAGTCTTCTGAAATCTCAACATATATTTTTTCATCGAATCTTCATGATACTTTCAAGTAATGATCAGTACACCAATCGCACTTGGATGCTCAAGTTTCATTCTCCTACGTTGAAGCATTCGTTTGCAGTAACAGTTTGAATTTTTAGGTTTCACTCTGTTTTCTCCTATATTGACAAATGTTGTTCAAACTCTAAATCATACACGGTTTGGGCTAGCTTCTTGAAACTTGACAGAATAAAGTAGTTCTACATTCTATCCCTAAGGTTTGTTTCCTCTTGATGTAGCCTTCAGCACAGACTGGCGAATAACACTTAAAATGAAAGGCGTTGTTAGGCTGCCAAAAAACTAGAGTATCCTGAAATCTCAACACATATTTTTTTTTCCGACCTTAATGATACTTTCAAGTAATGAGCAGTACACCAATCAAACTTGGATGCCCAAGTTTCGTTCTCCTAGGTTGATGCATTCGTTTGCAGTAACAGTTTGAATTTCTAGGTTTCACTCTGTTTTCTCCTTTATTGACAGATGCAGCTAGAACTCTAAATCAAACACGGTTTGTGCTAGCTTCTCGAAACTTGACACAATAAAGTAGTTCTACGTTCTATCTCTAAGGTTTGTTTCCTCTTGATGTAGCCTAAAGCAGGGACTGGCGAATAACACTTACAATGAAAGGCGTTGTTAGGCTGCCAAAAAACTAGAGTCTCCTGAATTCTCAACACATATTTTTTTCCGACCTTAATGATACTTTCAAGTAATGAGCAGTACACCAATCAAACTTGGAT
Source organism: Callospermophilus lateralis (assembly GCF_048772815.1). NCBI lineage: Eukaryota > Metazoa > Chordata > Mammalia > Rodentia > Sciuridae > Callospermophilus > Callospermophilus lateralis. Next base: position 346,486 of record NW_027512417.1, on the reverse strand, counting down.
GCCCAAGTTTCGTTCTCCTAGGTTGATGCATTCGTTTGCAGGAACAGTTTGAATTTCTAGGTTTCACTCTGTTTTCTCCTATATTGACAGATGCAGCTAGAACTCTAAACCAAACACGGTTTGTGCTAGCTTCTTGAAACTTGACACAATAAAGTAGTGCTACGTTCTATCTCTAAGGTTTGTTTCCTCTTGATGTAGCCTAAAGCAGGGACTGGCGAATAACACTTACAATGAGAGGCGTTGTTAGGCTGCCAAAAACTAGAGTCTCCTGAAATCTCAACAAATATTTTTTTCCGACCTTAATGATACTTTCAAGTAATGAGCAGTACACCAATCAAACTTGGATGCCCAAGTTTCGTTCTCCTAGGTTGATGCATTCGTTTGCAGTAACAGTTTGAATTTCTAGGTTTCACTCTGTTTTCTCCTATATTGACAGATGCAGTTAGAACTCTAAATCAAACACGGTTTGTGCTAGCTTCTTGAAACTTGACACAATAAAGTAGTTCTACGTTCTATCTCTAAGGTTTGTTTCCTCTTGATGTAGCCTAAAGCAGGGACTGGCGACTAACACTTATATTGAAAGGGGTTGCCAAACTTTCAAAAAACTAGAGTCTCCTGAAATCTCAACATATATTTTTTCATCCAATCTTCATGATACATTCAAGTAATGATCAGTACACCATTCCCACTTGGATGCCCAAGTTTTGTTCTTCTAGGTTGAAGCATTCGTTTGCAGGAACAGTTTGAATTTTTAGGTTTCACTCTGGTTTCTCCTATATTGACAGATGCAGTTAGAACTTTAAATCAAACACGGTTTGTGCTAGCTACTTGAAACATGACACAAAAAAGTAGTTCTACGTTCTATCCCTAAGGTTTGTTTCCTCTAGATGTAGCCTTAAGCAGAGACTGGCGAATAACACATTCAATGAAAGGCGTTGTTAGGCTGCCAAAAAACTACAGTCTCCTGAAATCTCATCATATATTTTTTCTTCCGACCTTCATGATACTTTCAAGTAATGAGCAGTGCACCAATCAAACTTGGATGCCCAAGTTTCGTTCTCCTAGGTTGAAGCATTCGTTTGCAGAAACAGTTTGAATTTTTAGGGTTCACACTGTTTTGTCCTATATTGACAGATGCAGTTCGAACTCTAAATCAAACACGGTTTGTGCTAGCTTCTTGAAACTTGACAAAATACTGTAGTTCTACGTTCTATCTCTAAGGTTTGTTTCCTCTTGATGTAGCCTAATGCAGGGACTGGCGAATAACACTTTTATTGAAAGGGGTTGCCAAACTTCCAAAAACTAGAGTCTTCTGAAATCTCAACATATATTTTTTCATCCAATCTTCATGATACTTTTAAGTAATGATCAAGTTTCATTCTTCTACGTTGAAGCATTCGTTTGCAGTAACAGTTTGAATTATTAGGTTTCACTCTGTATTCTCCTTTATTGACAAATTTAGTTCAAACTCTAAATCATACACGGTTTGGGCTAGCTTCTTGAAACTTGACACAATAAAGTAGTTCTACATTCTATCCCTAAGGTTTGTTTCCTCTTGATGTAGCCTTCAGCACAGACTGGCGAATAACACTTACAATGAAAGGCGTTGTTAGGCTGCCAAAAAACTAGAGTATCCTGAAATCTCAACACATATTTTTTTTCCGACCTTAATGATACTTTCAAGTAATGAGCAGTACACCAATCAAACTTGGATGCCCAAGTTTCGTTCTCCTATTTTAATGCACTCGTTTGCAGTAACAGTTTGAATTTCTAGGTTTCACTCTGTTTTCTCCTATATTGACAGATGCAGCTAGAACTCTAAATCAAACACGGTTTTGTGCTAGCTTCTTGAAACTTGACACAATAAAGTAGTTCTACGTTCTATCTCTAAGGTTTGTTTCCTCTTGATGTAGCCTAAAGCAGGGACTGGCGAATAACACTTACAATGAGAGGCGTTGTTAGGCTGCCAAAAAAACTAGAGTCTCCTGAAATCTCAACACATTTTTTTTTCTGACCTTAATGATACTTTCAAGTAATGAGCAGTACACCAATCAAACTTGGATGCCCAAGTTTCGTTCTCCTAGGTTGATGCATTCGTTTGCAGTAACAGTTTGAATTTCTAGGTTTCACTCTGTTTTCTCCTATATTGACAGATGCAGTTAGAACTCTAAATCAAACACGGTTTGTCCTAGCTTCTTGAAACTTGACACAATAAAGTAGTTCTACGTTCTATCTCTAAGGTTTGTTTCCTCTTGATGTAGCCTAAAGCAGGGACTGGCGAATAACACTTATATTGAAAGGGGTTGCCAAACTTTCAAAAAACTAGAGTCTCCTGAATCTCAACATATATTTTTTCATCCAATCTTCATGATACATTCAAGTAATGATCAGTACATCATTCCCACTTGGATGCCCAAGATTTGTTCTTCTAGGTTGAAGCATTCGTTTGCAGGAACAGTTTGAATTTTTAGGTTTCACTCTGGTTTCTCCTATATTGACAGATGCAGTTAGAACTTTAAATCAAACACGGTTTGTGCTAGCTACTTGAAACATGACACAATAAAGTAGTTCTACGTTCTATCCCTAAGGTTTGTTTCCTCTAGATGTAGCCTTAAGCAGAGACTGGCGAATAACACATTCAATGAAAGGCGTTGTTAGGCTGCCAAAAAACTACAGTCTCCTGAAATCTCATCATATATTTTTTCTTCCGACCTTCATGATACTTTCAAGTAATGAGCAGTGCACCAATCAAACTTGGATGCCCAAGTTTCGTTCTCCTAGGTTGAAGCATTCGTTTGCAGAAACAGTTTGAATTTTTAGGTTTCACACTGTTTTGTCCTATATTGACAGATGCAGTTCGAACTCTAAATCAAACACGGTTTGTGCTAGCTTCTTGAAACTTGACAAAATACTGTAGTTCTACGTTCTATCTCTAAGATTTGTTTCCTCTTGATGTTGCCTAATGCAGGGACTGGCGAATAACACTTTTATTGAAAGGGGTTGCCAAACTTAGAAAAACTAGAGTCTTCTGAAATCTCAACATATATTTTTTCATCCAATCTTCATGATACTTTTAAGTAATGATCAAGTTTCATTCTCCTACGTTGAAGCATTCGTTTGCAGTAACAGTTTGAATTTTTAGGTTTCACTCTGTATTCTCCTATATTCACAAATTTAGTTCAAACTCTAAATCATACATGGTTTGTGCTAGCTTCTTGAAACTTGACACAATAAAGTAGTTCTACATTCTATCCCTAAGGTTTGTTTTCTCTTGATGTAGCCTTCAGCACAGACTGGCGAATAACACTTACAATGAAAGGCGTTGTTAGGCTGCCAAAAAACTAGAGTATCCTGAAATCTCAACACATATTTTTTTCCGACCTTAATGATACTTTCAAGTAATGATCAGTACACCAATCAAACTTGGATGCCCAAGTTTCGTTCTCCTAGGTTGATGCATTCGTTTGAAGTAACAGTTTGAATTTCTAGGTTTCACTCTGTTTTCTCCTATATTGACAGATGCAGTTAGAACTCTAAATCAAACACGGTTTGTCCTAGCTTCTTGAAACTTGACACAATAAAGTAGTTCTACGTTCCATCTCTAAGGTTTGTTTCCTCTTGATGTAGCCTAAAGCAGGGACTGGCGAATAACACTTATATCGAAAGGGGTTGCCAAACTTTCAAAAAAATAGAGTCTCCTGAAATCTCAACATATATTTTTTCATCCAATCTTCATGATACTTTTAAGTAATGATCAAGTTTCATTCTTCTACGTTGAAGCATTCGTTTGCAGTAACAGTTTGAATTATTAGGTTTCACTCTGTATTCTCCTTTATTGACAAATTTAGTTCAAACTCTAAATCATACACGGTTTGGGCTAGCTTCTTGAAACTTGACACAATAAAGTAGTTCTACATTCTATCCCTAAGGTTTGTTTCCTCTTGATGTAGCCTTCAGCACAGACTGGCGAATAACACTTACAATGAAAGGCGTTGTTAGGCTGCCAAAAAACTAGAGTATCCTGAAATCTCAACACATATTTTTTTTCCGACCTTAATGATACTTTCAAGTAATGAGCAGTACACCAATCAAACTTGGATGCCCAAGTTTCGTTCTCCTAGGTTGATGCATTCGTTTGCAGTAACAGTTTGAATTTCTAGGTTTCACTCTGTTTTCTCCTATATTGACAGATGCAGCTAGAACTCTAAATCAAACACGGTTTTGTGCTAGCTTCTTGAAACTTGACACAATAAAGTAGTTCTACGTTCTATCTCTAAGGTTTGTTTCCTCTTGATGTAGCCTAAAGCAGGGACTGGCGAATAACACTTACAATGAGAGGCGTTGTTAGGCTGCCAAAAAACTAGAGTCTCCTGAAATCTCAACACATTTTTTTTTCCGACCTTAATGATACTTTCAAGTAATGAGCAGTACACCAATGAAACTTGGATGCCCAAGTTTCGTTCTCCTAGGTTGATGCATTCGTTTGCAGTAACAGTTTGAATTTCTAGGTTTCACTCTGTTTTCTCCTATATTGACAGATGCAGTTAGAACTCTAAATCAAACACGGTTTGTCCTAGCTTCTTGAAACTTGACACAATAAAGTAGTTCTACGTTCTATCTCTAAGGTTTGTTTCCTCTTGATGTAGCCTAAAGCAGGGACTGGCGAATAACACTTATATTGAAAGGGGTTGCCAAACTTTCAAAAAACTAGAGTCTCCTGAAATCTCAACATATATTTTTTCATCCAATCTTCATGATACATTCAAGTAATGATCAGTACATCATTCCCACTTGGATGCCCAAGATTTGTTCTTCTAGGTTGAAGCATTCGTTTGCAGGAACAGTTTGAATTTTTAGGTTTCACTCTGGTTTCTCCTATATTGACAGATGCAGTTAGAACTTTAAATCAAACACGGTTTGTGCTAGCTACTTGAAACATGACACAATAAAGTAGTTCTACGTTCTATCCCTAAGGTTTGTTTCCTCTAGATGTAGCCTTAAGCAGAGACTGGCGAATAACACATTCAATGAAAGGCGTTGTTAGGCTGCCAAAAAACTACAGTCTCCTGAAATCTCATCATATATTTTTTCTTCCGACCTTCATGATACTTTCAAGTAATGAGCAGTGCACCAATCAAACTTGGATGCCCAAGTTTCGTTCTCCTAGGTTGAAGCATTCGTTTGCAGAAACAGTTTGAATTTTTAGGTTTCACACTGTTTTGTCCTATATTGACAGATGCAGTTCGAACTCTAAATCAAACACGGTTTGTGCTAGCTTCTTGAAACTTGACAAAATACTGTAGTTCTACGTTCTATCTCTAAGGTTTGTTTCCTCTTGATGTAGCCTAATGCAGGGACTGGCGAATAACACTTTTATTGAAAGGGGTTGCCAAACTTCCAAAAACTAGAGTCTTCTGAAATCTCAACATATATTTTTTCATTCAATCTTCATGATACTTTTAAGTAATGATCAAGTTTCATTCTCCTACGTTGAAGCATTCGTTTGCAGTAACAGTTTGAATTTTTAGGTTTCACTCTGTATTCTCCTATATTCACAAATTTAGTTCAAACTCTAAATCATACACCGTTTGGGCTAGCTTCTTGAAACTTGACACAATAAAGTAGTTCTACATTCTATCCCTAAGGTTTGTTTTCTCTTGATGTAGCCTTCAGCACAGACTGGCGAATAACACTTACAATGAAAGGCGTTGTTAGGCTGCCAAAAAACTAGAGTATCCTGAAATCTCAACACATATTTTTTTCCGACCTTAATGATACTTTCAAGTAATGAGCAGTACACCAATCAAACTTGGATGCCCAAGTTTCGTTCTCCTAGGTTGATGCATTCGTTTGCAGTAACAGTTTGAATTTCTAGGTTTCACTCTGTTTTCTCCTATATTGACAGATGCAGCTAGAACTCTAAACCAAACACGGTTTGTGCTAGCTTCTTGAAACTTGACACAATAAAGTAGTGCTACGTTCTATCTCTAAGGTTTGTTTCCTCTTGATGTAGCCTAAAGCAGGGACTGGCGAATAACACTTACAATGAGAGGCGTTGTTAGGCTGCCAAAAAACTAGAGTCTCCTGAAATCTCAACAAATATTTTTTTCCGACCTTAATGATACTTTCAAGTAATGAGCAGTACACCAATCAAACTTGGATGCCCAAGTTTCGTTCTCCTAGGTTGATGCATTCGTTTGCAGTAACAGTTTGAATTTCTAGGTTTCACTCTGTTTTCTCCTATATTGACAGATGCAGTTAGAACTCTAAATCAAACACGGTTTGTGCTAGCTTCTTGAAACTTGACACAATAAAGTAGTTCTACGTTCTATCTCTAAGGTTTGTTTCCTCTTGATGTAGCCTAAAGCAGGGACTGGCGAATAACACTTATATTGAAAGGGGTTGTCAAACTTTCAAAAAACTAGAGTCTCCTGAAATCTCAACATATATTTTTTCATCCAATCTTCATGATACATTCAAGTAATGATCAGTACACCATTCCCACTTGGATGCCCAAGTTTTGTTCTTCTAGGTTGAAGCATTCGTTTGCAGGAACAGTTTGAATTTTTAGGTTTCACTCTGGTTTCTCCTATATTGACAGATGCAGTTAGAACTTTAAATCAAACACGGTTTGTGCTAGCTACTTGAAACATGACACAATAAAGTAGTTCTACGTTCTATCCCTAAGGTTTGTTTCCTCTAGATGTAGCCTTAAGCAGAGACTGGCGAATAACACATTCAATGAAAGGCGTTGTCAGGCTGCCAAAAAACTACAGTCTCCTGAAATCTCATCATATATTTTTTCTTCCGACCTTCATGATACTTTCAAGTAATGAGCAGTGCACCAATCAAACTTGGATGCCCAAGTTTCGTTCTCCAAGGTTGAAGCATTCGTTTGCAGGAACAGTTTGGATTTTTAGGTTTCACACTGTTTTCTCCTATATTGACAAATGTAGTTCAAACTCTAAATCATACACGGTTTGGGCTAGCTTCTTGAAACTTGACAGAATAAAGTAGTTCTACATTCTATCCCTAAGGTTTGTTTCCTCTTGATGTAGCCTTCAGCACAGACTGGCGAATAACACTTACAATGAAAGGCGTTGTTAGGCTGAAAAAAACTAGAGTATCCTGAAATCTCAACACATATTTTTTTTCCGACCTTAATGATACTTTCAAGTAATGAGCAGTACACCAATCAAACTTGGATGCCCAAGTTTCGTTCTCCTAGGTTGATGCATTCGTTTGCAGTAACAGTTTGAGTTTCTAGGTTTCACTCTGTTTTCTCCTTTATTGACAGATGCAGCTAGAACTCTAAATCAAACACGGTTTGTGCTAGCTTCTCGAAACTTGACACAATAAAGTAGTTCTACGTTCTATCTCTAAGGTTTGTTTCCTCTTGATGTAGCCTAAAGCAGGGACTGGCGAATAACACTTACAATGAAAGGCGTTGTTAGGCTGCCAAAAAACTAGAGTCTCCTGAAATCTCAACACATATTTTTTTCCGACCTTAATGATACTTTCAAGTAATGAGCAGTACACCAATCAAACTTGGATGCCCAAGTTTCGTTCTCCTAGGTTGATGCATTCGTTTGCAGTAACAGTTTGAATTTCTAGGTTTCACTCTGTTTTCTCCTATATTGACAGATGCAGCTAGAACTCTAAACCAAACACGGTTTGTGCTAGCTTCTTGAAACTTGACACAATAAAGTAGTGCTACGTTCTATCTCTAAGGTTTGTTTCCTCTTGATGTAGCCTAAAGCAGGGACTGGCGAATAACACTTACAATGAGAGGCGTTGTTAGGCTGCCAAAAAACTAGAGTCTCCTGAAATCTCAACAAATATTTTTTTCCGACCTTAATGATACTTTCAAGGAATGAGCAGTACACCAATCAAACTTGGATGCCCAAGTTTCGTTCTCCTAGGTTGATGCATTCGTTTGCAGTAACAGTTTGAATTTCTAGGTTTCACTCTGTTTTCTCCTATATTGACAGATGCAGTTAGAACTCTAAATCAAACACGGTTTGTGCTAGCTTCTTGAAACTTGACACAATAAAGTAGTTCTACGTTCTATCTCTAAGGTTTGTTTCCTCTTGATGTAGCCTAAAGCAGGGACTGGCGAATAACACTTATATTGAAAGGGGTTGCCAAACTTTCAAAAAACTAGAGTCTCCTGAAATCTCAACATATATTTTTTCATCCAATCTTCATGATACATTCAAGTAATGATCAGTACACCATTCCCACTTGGATGCCCAAGTTTTGTTCTTCTAGGTTGAAGCATTCGTTTGCAGGAACAGTTTGAATTTTTAGGTTTCACTCTGGTTTCTCCTATATTGACAGATGCAGTTAGAACTCTAAATCAAACACGGTTTGTGCTAGCTTCTTGAAACTTGACACAATAAAGTAGTTCTACGTTCTATCTCTAAGGTTTGTTTCCTCTTGATGTAGCCTAAAGCAGGGACTGGCGAATAACACTTATATTGAAAGGGGTTGCCAAACTTTCAAAAAACTAGAGTTTCCTGAAATCTCAACATATATTTTTTCATCCAATCTTCATGATACATTCAAGTAATGATCAGTACACCATTCCCACTTGGATGCCCAAGTTTTGTTCTTCTAGGTTGAAGCATTCGTTTGCAGGAACAGTTTGAATTTTTAGGTTTCACTCTGGTTTCTCCTATATTGACAGATGCAGTTAGAACTTTAAATCAAACACGGTTTGTGCTAGCTACTTGAAACATGACACAATAAAGTAGTTCTACGTTCTATCCCTAAGGTTTGTTTCCTCTAGATGTAGCCTTAAGCAGAGACTGGCGAATAACACATTCAATGAAAGGCGTTGTTAGGCTGCCAAAAAACTACAGTCTCCTGAAATCTCATCATATATTTTTTCTTCCGACCTTCATGATACTTTCAAGTAATGAGCAGTGCACCAATCAAACTTGGATGCCCAAGTTTCGTTCTCCTAGGTTGAAGCATTCGTTTGCAGAAACAGTTTGAATTTTTAGGGTTCACATTGTTTTGTCCTATATTGACAGATGCAGTTCGAACTCTAAATCAAACACGGTTTGTGCTAGCTTCTTGAAACTTGACAAAATACTGTAGTTCTACGTTCTATCTCTAAGGTTTGTTTCCTCTTGATGTAGCCTAATGCAGGGACTGGCGAATAACACTTTTATTGAAAGGGGTTGCCAAAATTCCAAAAACTAGAGTCTTCTGAAATCTCAACATATATTTTTTCATCGAATCTTCATGATACTTTCAAGTAATGATCAGTACACCAATCCCACTTGGATGCTCAAGTTTCATTCTCCTACGTTGAATCATTCGTTTGCAGTAACAGTTTGAATTTTTAGGTTTCACTCTGTTTTCTCCTATATTGACAAATGTAGTTCAAACTATAAATCATACACGGTTTGGGCTAGCTTCTTGAAACTTGACACAATAAAGTAGTTCTACATTCTATCCCTAAGGTTTGTTTCCTCTTGATGTATCCTTCAGCACAGACTGGCGAATAACACTTACAATGAAAGGCGTTGTTAGGCTGCCAAAAAACTAGAGTATCCTGAAATCTCAACACATATTTTTTTTCTGACTTTAATGATACTTTCAAGTAATGAGCAGTACACCAATCAAACTTGGATGCCCAAGTTTCGTTCTCCTAGGTTGATGCATTCGTTCGCAGTAACAGTTTGAATTTCTAGGTTTCACTCTGTTTTCTCCTTTATTGACAGATGCATCTAGAACTCTAAATCAAACACGGTTTGTGCTAGCTTCTCGAAACTTGACACAATAAAGTAGTTCTACGTTCTCTCTCTAAGGTTTGTTTCCTCTTGATGTAGCCTAAAGCAGGGACTGGCGAATAACACTTACAATAAAAGGCGTGTTAGGCTGCCAAAAAACTAGAGTCTCCTGAAATCTCAACACATATTTTTTTCCGACCTTAATGATACTTTCAAGTAATGAGCAGTACACCAATCAAACTTGGATGCCCAAGTTTCGTTCTCCTAGGTTGATGCATTCGTTTGCAGTAACAGTTTGAATTTCTAGGTTTCACTCTGTTTTCTCCTATATTGACAGATGCAGTTAGAACTCTAAATCAAACACGGTTTGTGCTAGCTTCTTGAAACTTGACACAATAAAGTAGTTCTACGTTCTATCTCTAAGGTTTGTTTCCTCTTGATGTAGCCTAAAGCAGGGACTGGCGAATAACACTTATATTGAAAGGGGTTGTCAAACTTTCAAAAAACTAGAGTCTCCTGAAATCTCAACATATATTTTTTCATCCAATCTTCATGATACATTCAAGTAATGATCAGTACACCATTCCCACTTGGATGCCCAAGTTTTGTTCTTCTAGGTTGAAGCATTCGTTTGCAGGAACAGTTTGAATTTTTAGGTTTCACTCTGGTTTCTCCTATATTGACAGATGCAGTTAGAACTTTAAATCAAACACGGTTTGTGCTAGCTACTTGAAACATGACACAATAAAGTAGTTCTACGTTCTATCCCTAAGGTTTGTTTCCTCTAGATGTAGCCTTAAGCAGAGACTGGCGAATAACACATTCAATGAAAGGCGTTGTTAGGCTGCCAAAAAACTACAGTCTCCTGAAATCTCATCATATATTTTTTCTTCCAACCTTCATGATACTTTCAAGTAATGAGCAGTGCACCAATCAAACTTGGATGCCCAAGTTTCGTTCTCCTAGGTTGAAGCATTCGTTTGCAGAAACAGTTTGAATTTTTAGGGTTCACATTGTTTTGTCCTATATTGACAGATGCAGTTCGAACTCTAAATCAAACACGGTTTGTGCTAGCTTCTTGAAACTTGACAAAATACTGTAGTTCTACGTTCTATCTCTAAGGTTTGTTTCCTCTTGATGTAGCCTAATGCATGGACTGGCGAATAACACTTTTATTGAAAGGGGTTGCCAAAATTCCAAAAACTAGAGTCTTCTGAAATCTCAACATATATTTTTTCATCGAATCTTCATGATACTTTCAAGTAATGATCAGTACACCAATCCCACTTGGATGCTCAAGTTTCATTCTCCTACGTTGAATCATTCGTTTGCAGTAACAGTTTGAATTTTTAGGTTTCACTCTGTTTTCTCCTATATTGACAAATGTAGTTCAAACTATAAATAATACACGGTTTGGGCTAGCTTCTTGAAACTTGACACAATAAAGTAGTTCTACATTCTATCCCTAAGGTTTGTTTTCTCTTGATGTATCCTTCAGCACAGACTGGCGAATAACACTTACAATGAAAGGCGTTGTTAGGCTGCCAAAAAACTAGAGTATCCTGAAATCTCAACACATATTTTTTTTCTGACCTTAATGATACTTTCAAGTAATGAGCAGTACACCAATCAAACTTGGATGCCCAAGTTTCGTTCTCCTAGGTTGATGCATTCGTTTGCAGTAACAGTTTGAATTTCTAGGTTTCACTCTGTTTTCTCCTTTATTGACAGATGCATCTAGAACTCTAAATCAAACACGGTTTGTGCTAGCTTCTCGAAACTTGACACAATAAAGTAGTTCTACGTTCTCTCTCTAAGGTTTGTTTTCTCTTGATGTAGCCTAAAGCAGGGACTGGCGAATAACACTTACAATAAAAGGCGTGTTAGGCTGCCAAAAAACTAGAGTCTCCTGAAATCTCAACACATATTTTTTTCCGACCTTAATGATACTTTCAAGTAATGAGCAGTACACCAATCAAACTTGGATGCCCAAGTTTCGTTCTCCTAGGTTGATGCATTCGTTTGCAGTAACAGTTTGAATTTCTAGGTTTCACTCTGTTTTCTCCTATATTGACAGATGCAGCTAGAACTCTAAATCAAACACGGTTTGTGCTAGCTTCTTGAAACTTGACACAATAAAGTAGTTCTACGTTCTATCTCTAAGGTTTGTTTCCTCTTGATGTAGCCTAAAGCAGGGACTGGCGAATAACACTTATATTGAAAGGGGTTGCCAAACTTTCAAAAAACTAGAGTCTCCTGAAATCTCAACATATATTTTTTCATCCAATCTTCATGATACTTTCAAGTAATGATCAGTACACCATTCCCACTTGGATGCCCAAGTTTTGTTCTTCTAGGTTGAAGCATTCATTTGCAGGAACAGTTTGAATTTTTAGGTTTCACTCTGGTTTCTCCTATATTGACAGATGCAGTTAGAACTTTAAATCAAACACGGTTTGTGCTAGCTACTTGAAACATGACACAATAAAGTAGTACTACGTTCTATCCCTAAGGTTTGTTTCCTGTTGATGTAGCCTTCAGCACAGACTGGCGAATAACACATTCAATGAAAGGCGTTGTTAGGCTGCCAAAAACTACAGTCTCCTGAAATCTCATCATATATTTTTTCTTCCGACCTTCATGATACTTTCAAGTAATGAGCAGTGCACCAATCAAACTTGGATGCCCAAGTTTCGTTCTCCTAGGTTTAAGCATTCGTTTGCAGAAACAGTTTGAATTTTTAGGGTTCACACTGTTTTGTCCTATATTGACAGATGCAGTTCGAACTCTAAATCAAACACGGTTTGTGCTAGCTTCTTGAAACTTGACAAAATACTGTAGTTCTACGTTCTATCTCTAAGGTTTGTTTCCTCTTGATGTAGCCTAATGCAGGGACTGGCGAATAACACTTTTATTGAAAGGGGTTGCCAAACTTCCAAAAACTAGAGTCTTCTGAAATCTCAACATATATTTTTTCATCGAATCTTCATGATACTTTCAAGTAATGAGCAGTACACCAATCCCACTTGGATGCTCAAGTTTCATTCTCCTACGTTGAAGCATTCGTTTGCAGTAACAGTTTGAATTTTTTGGTTTCACTCTGTTTTCTCCTATATTGACAAATGTAGTTCAAACTATAAATCATACACGGTTTGGGCTAGCTTCTTGAAACTTGACACAATAAACTAGTTCTACATTCTATCCCTAAGGTTTGTTTCCTCTTGATGTAGCCTTCAGCACAGAATGGCGAATAACACTTACAATGACAGGCGTTGTTAGGCTGCCAAAAAACTAGAGTCTCCTGAAATCTCAACACATATTTTTTTCCGACCTTAATGATACTTTCAAGAAATGAGCAGTACACCAATCAAACTTGGATGCCCAAGTTTCGTTCTCCTAGGTTGATGCATTCGTTTGCAGTAACAGTTTGAATTTCTATTTTTCACTCTGTTTTCTCCTATATTGACAGATGCAGCTAGAACTCTAAATCAAACACGGTTTGTGCTAGCTTCTTGAAACTTGACACAATAAAGTAGTTCTACGTTCTATCTCTAAGGTTTGTTTCCTCTTGATGTAGCCTAAAGCAGGGACTGGCGAATTACAATTATATTGAAAGGGGTTGCCAAACTTTCAAAAAAATAGAGTCTCCTGAAATCTCAACATATATTTTTTTATCCAATCTTCATGATACTTTCAAGTAATGATCAGTACACCATTCCCACTTGGATGCCCAAGTTTTGTTCTTCTAGGTTGAAGCATTCGTTTGCAGGAACAGTTTGAATTTTTAGGTTTCACTCTGGTTTCTCCTATATTGACAGATGCAGTTAGAACTTTAAATCAAACATGGTTTGTGCTAGCTACTTGAAACATGACACAATAAAGTAGTTCTACGTTCTATCCCTAAGGTTTGTTTCCTCTAGATGTAGCCTTAAGCAGAGACTGGCGAATAACACATTCAATGAAAGGCGTTGTTAGGCTGCCAAAAAACTACAGTCTCCTGAAATCTCATCATATAGTTTTTCTTCCGACCTTCATGATACTTTCAAGTAATGAGCAGTGCACCAATCAAACTTGGATGCCCAAGTTTCGTTCTCCTAGGTTGAAGCATTCGTTTGCAGAAACAGTTTGAATTTTTAGGGTTCACACTGTTTTGTCCTATATTGACAGATGCAGTTCGAACTCTAAATCAAACACGGTTTGTGCTAGCTTCTTGAAACTTGACAAAATACTGTAGTTCTACGTTCTATCTCTAAGGTTTGTTTCCTCTTGATGTAGCCTAAAGCAGGGACTGGCGAATAACACTTATATTGAAAGGGGTTGCCAAACTTTCAAAAAACTAGAGTCTCCTGAAATCTCAACACATATTTTTTTTCCGACCTTAATGATACTTTCAAGTAATGAGCAGTACACCAATCAAACTTGGATGCCCAAGTTTCGTTCTCCTAGGTTGATGCATTCGTTTGCAGTAACAGTTTGAATTTCTAGGTTTCACTCTGTTTTCTCCTATATTGACAGATGCAGCTAGAACTCTACATCAAACACGGTTTGTGCTAGCTTCTTGAAACTTGACACAATAAAGTAGTTCTACGTTCTATCTCTAAGGTTTGTTTCCTCTTGATGTAGCCTAAGGCAGGGACTGGCGAATAACACTTTTATTGAAAGGGGTTGCCAAACTGCCAAAAACTAGAGTCTTCTGAAATCTCAACATGTATTTTTTCATCGAATCTTCATGATACTTTCAAGTAATGATCAATACACCAATCCCACTTGGATGCTCAAGTTTCATTCTCCTACGTTGAAGCATTCGTTTGCAGTAACAGTTTGAATTTTTAGGTTTCACTCTGTTTTCTCCTATATTGACAAATGTAGTTCAAACTCTAAATCATACACGCTTTGGGCTAGCTTCTTGAAACTTGACAGAATAAAGTAGTTCTACATTCTATCCCGAAGGTTTGTTTCCTCTTCATGTAGCCTTCAGCACAGACTGGCGAATAACACTTACAATGAAAGGCGTTGTTAGGCTGCCAAAAAACTAGAGTATCCTGAAATCTCAACACATATTTTTTTCCGACCTTAATGATACTTTCAAGTAATGAGCAGTACACCAATCAAACTTGGATGCCCAAGTTTCGTTCTCCTAAGTTGATGCATTCGTTTGCAGTAACAGTTTGAATTTCTAGGTTTCACTCTGTTTTCTCCTATATTGACAGATGCAGCTAGAACTCTAAATCAAACACGGTTTGTGCTAGCTTCTTGAAACTTGACACAATAAAGTAGTGCTACGTTCTATCTCTAAGGTTTGTTTCCTCTTGATGTAGCCTAAAGCAGGGACTGGCGAATAACACTTACAATGAGAGGCGTTGTTAGGCTGACAAAAAACTAGAGTCTCCTGAATTCTCAACACATATTTTTTTCCGACCTTAATGATACTTTCAAGTAATGAGCAGTACACCAATCAAACTTGGATGCCCAAGTTTCGTTCTCCTAGGTTGAAGCATTCGTTTGCTGAAACAGTTTGAATTTCTAGGTTTCACTCTGTTTTCTCCTATATTGACAGATGCAGTTAGAACTCTAAATCAAACATGGTTTGTGCTAGCTTCTTGAAACTTGACACAATAAACTAGTTCTACGTTCTATCTCTAAGGTTTGTTTCCTCTTGTTGTAGCCTAAAGCAGGGACTGGCGAATAACACTTTTATTGAAAGGGGTTGCCAAACTTCCAAAAACTAGAGTCTTCTGAAATCTCAATATATATTTTTTCATCCAATCTTCATGATACTTTCAAGTAATGATCAGTACACCAGGCCCACTTGGATGCTCAAGTTTCATTCTCCTACGTTGAAGCATTCGTTTGCAGTAACAGTTTGAATTTTTAGGTTTCACTCTGTTTTCTCCTATATTGACAAATTTAGTTCAAACTCTAAATCATACACGGTTTGGGCTAGCTTCTTGAAACTTGACACAATAAAGTAGTTCTACATTCTATCCCTAAGGTTTGTTTCCTCTTGATGTAGCCTTCAGCACAGACTGGTGAATAACACTTACAATGAAAGGCGTTGTTAGGCTGCCAAAAAACTAGAGTATCCTGAAATCCCAGCACATTTTTTTTTCCGACCTTAATGATACTTTCAAGTAATGAGCAGTACACCAATCAAACTTGGATGCCCAAGTTTCGTTCTCCTAGGTTGATGCATTCGTTTGCAGTAACAGTTTGAATTTCTTGGTTTCACTCTGTTTTCTCCTATATTGACAGATGCAGCTAGAACTCTAAATCAAACACGGTTTGTGCTAGCTTCTTGAAACTTGACACAATAAAGCAGTGCTACGTTCTATCTCTAAGGTTTGTTTCCTCTTGATGTAGCCTAAAGCAGGGACTGGCGAATAACACTTACAATGAGAGGCGTTGTTAGGCTGACAAAAAACTAGAGTCTCCTGAAATCTCAACACATATTTTTTTCCGACCTTAATGATACTTTCAAGTAATGAGCAGTACACCAATCAAACTTGGAAGCCCAAGTTTCGTTCTCCTAGGTTGTTGCATTCGTTTGCAGTAACAGTTTGAATTTCTAGGTTTCACTCTGTTTTCTCCTATATTGACAGATGCAGTTAGAACTCTAAATCAAACACGGTTTGTGCTAGCTTCTTGAAACTTGACACAATAAAGTAGTTCTACGTTCTATCTCTAAGGTTTGTTTCCTCTTGATGTAGCCTAAAGCAGGGACTGACGAATAACACTTATATTGAAAGGGGTTGCCAAACTTTCAAAAAACTAGAGTCTCCTGAAATCTCAACATATATTTTTTCATCCAATCTTCATGATACATTCAAGTAATGATCAGTACACCATTCCCACTTGGATGCCCAAGTTTTGTTCTGCTAGGTTGAAGCATTCGTTTGCAGGAACAGTTTGAATTTTTAGGTTTCACTCTGGTTTCTCCTATATTGACAGATGCAGTTAGAACTTTAAATCAAACACGGTTTGTGCTAGCTACTTGAAACATGACACAATAAAGTAGTTCTACGTTCTATCCCTAAGGTTTGTTTCCTCTTGATGTAGCCTTAAGCAGAGACTGGCGAATAACACATTCAATGAAAGGCGTTGTTAGGCTGCCAAAAAATTACAGTCTCCTGAAATCTCATCATATATTTTTTCTTCCGACCTTCATGATACTTTCAAGTAATGAGCAGTGCACCAATCAAACTTGGATGCCCAAGTTTCGTTCTCCTAGGTTGAAGCATTCGTTTGCAGAAACAGTTTGAATTTTTAGGTTTCACACTGTTTTGTCCTATATTGACAGATGCAGTTCGAACTCTAAATCAAACACGGTTTGTGCTAGCTTCTTGAAACTTGACAAAATACTGTAGTTCTACGTTCTATCTCTAAGGTTTGTTTCCTCTTGATGTAGCCTAATGCAGGGACTGGCGAATAACACTTTTATTGAAAGGGGTTGCCAAACTTCCAAAAACTAGAGTCTTCTGAAATCTCAACATATATTTTTTCATCGAATCTTCATGATACTTTCAAGTAATGATCAGTACACCAATCCCACTTGGATGCTCAAGTTTCATTCTCCTACGTTGAAGCATTCGTTTGCAGTAACAGTTTGAATTTTTAGGTTTCACTCTGTTTTCTCCTATATTGACAAATGTAGTTCAAACTCTAAATCATACACGGTTTGGGCTAGCTTCTTGAAGCTTGACAGAATAAAGTAGTTCTACATTCTATCCCTAAGGTTTGTTTCCTCTTGATGTAGCCTTCAGCACAGACTGGCGAATAACACTTAGAATGAAAGGCGTTGTTAGGCTGCCAAAAAACTAGAGTCTCCTGAAATCTCAACACATATTTTTTTCCGACCTTAATGATACTTTCAAGTAATGAGCAGTACACCAATCAAACTTGGATGCCCAAGTTTCGTTCTCCTAGGTTGATGCATTCGTTTGCAGTAACAGTTTGAATTTCTTGGTTTCACTCTGTTTTCTCCTATATTGACAGATGCAGCTAGAACTCTAAATCAAACACGGTTTGTGCTAGCTTCTTGAAACTTGACACAATAAAGTAGTGCTACGTTCTATCTCTAAGGTTTGTTTCCTCTTGATGTAGCCTAAAGCAGGGACTGGCGAATAACACTTACAATGAGAGGCGTTGTTAGGCTGACAAAAAACTACAGTCTCCTGAAATCTCAACACATATTTTTTTCCGACCTTAATGATACTTTCAAGTAATGAGCAGTACACCAATCAAACTTGGATGCCCAAGTTTCGTTCTCCTAGGTTGATGCATTCGTTTGCAGTAACAGTTTGAATTTCTAGGTTTCACTCTGTTTTCTCCTATATTGACAGATGAAGTTAGAACTCTAAATCAAACACGGTTTGTGCTGGCTTCTTGAAACTTGACACAATAAAGTAGTTCTACGTTCTATCTCTAAGGTTTGTTTCCTCTTGATGTAGCCTAAAGCAGGGACTGGCGAATAACACTTAAATTGAAAGGGGTTGCCAAACTTTCAAAAAACTAGAGTCTCCTGAAATCTCAACATATATTTTTTCATCCAATCTTCATGATGCATTCAAGTAATGATCAGTACACCATTCCCACTTGGATGCCCAAGTTTTGTTCTTCTAGGTTGAAGCATTCGTTTGCAGGAACAGTTTGAATTTTTAGGTTTCACTCTGGTTTCTCCTATATTGACAGATGCAGCTAGAACTCTAAATCAAACACGGTTTGTGCTAGCTTCTTGAAACTTGACACAATAAAGTAGTGCTACGTTCTATCCCTAAGGTTTGTTTCCTCTTGATGTAGCCTTAAGCAGAGACTGGCGAATAACACATTCAATGAAAGGCGTTGTTAGGCTGCCAAAAAAATACAGTCTCCTGAAATCTCTTCATATATTTTTTCTTCCGACCTTCATGATACTTTCAAGTAATGAGCAGTGCACCAATCAAACTTGGATGCCCAAGTTTCGTTCTCCTAGGTTGAAGCATTCGTTTGCAGAAACAGTTTGAATTTTTAGGTTTCACTCTGTTTTCTCCTATATTGACAAATGTAGTTCAAACTCTAAATCATACACGGTTTGGGCTAGCTTCTTGAAGCTTGACAGAATAAAGTAGTTCTACATTCTATCCCTAAGGTTTGTTTCCTCTTGATGTAGCCTTCAGCACAGACTGGCGAATAACCCTTACAATGAAAGGCGTTGTTAGGCTGCCAAAAAACTAGAGTCTCCTGAAATCTCAACACATATTTTTTTCCGACCTTAATGATACTTTCAAGTAATGAGCAGTACACCAATCAAACTTGGATGCCCAAGTTTCGTTCTCCTAGGTTGATGCATTCGTTTGCAGTAACAGTTTGAATTTCTAGGTTTCACTCTGTTTTCTCCTATATTGACAGATGCAGTTAGAACTCTAAATCAAACACGGTTTGTGCTAGCTTCTTGAAACTTGACACAATAAAGTAGTGCTACGTTCTATCTCTAAGGTTTGTTTCCTCTTGATGTAGCCTAAAGCAGGGACTGGCGAATAACACTTACAATGAGAGGCGTTGTTAGGCTGACAAAAAACTAGAGTCTCCTGAAATCTCAACACATATTTTTTTTCCGACCTTAATGATACTTTCAAGTAATGAGCAGTGCACCAATCAAACTTGGATGTCCAAGTTTCGTTCTCCTAGGTTGAAGCATTCGTTTGCAGAAACAGTTTGAATTTTTAGGTTTCACACTGTTTTGTCCTATATTGACAGATGCAGTTCAAACTCTAAATCAAACACGGTTTGTGCTAGCTTCTTGAAACTTGACAAAATACTGTAGTTCTACGTTCTATCTCTAAGGTTTGTTTCCTCTGCATGTAGCCTAATGCAGGGACTGGCAAATAACACTTTTAGTGAAAGGGGTTGCCAAACTTCCAAAAACTAGAGTCTTCTGAAATCTCAACATATATTTTTTCATCGAATCTTCATGATACTTTCAAGTAATGATCAGTTCACCAATCCCACTTGGATGCTCAAGTTTCATTCTCCTACGTTGAAGCATTCGTTTGCAGTAACAGTTTGAATTTTTAGGTTTCACTCTGTTTTCTCCTATATTGACAAATGTAGTTCAAACTCTAAATCATACACGGTTTGGGATAGCTTCTTGAAGCTTGACACAATAAAGTAGTTCTACATTCTATCCCTAAGGTTTGATTCCTCTTGATGTAGCCTTCAGCACAGACTGGCGAATAACACTTACAATGAAAGGCGTTGTTAGGCTGCCAAAAAACTAGAGTCTCCTGAAATCTCAACACATATTTTTTTCCGACCTTAATGATACTTTCAAGTAATGAGCAGTACACCAATCAAACTTGGATGCCCAATTTTCGTTCTCCTAGGTTGATGCATTCGTTTGCAGTAACAGTTTGAATTTCTAGGTTTCACTCTGTTTTCTCCTATATTGACAGATGCAGCTAGAACTCTAAATCAAACACGGTTTGTGCTAGCTTCTTGAAACTTGACACAATAAAGTAGTGCTACGTTCTATCTCTAAGGTTTGTTTCCTCTTGATGTAGCCTAAAGCAGGGACTGGCGAATAACACTTATATTGAAAGGGGTTGCCAAACTTTCAAAAAAATAGAGTCTCCTGAAATCTCAACATATATTTTTTCATCCAATCTTCATGATACATTCAAGTAATGATCAGTACACCATTCCCACTTGGATGCCCAAGTTTTGTTCTTGTAGGTTGAAGCATTCGTTTGCAGGAACAGTTTGAATTTTTAGGTTTCACTCTGGTTTCTCCTATATTGACAGATGCAGTTAGAACTTTAAATCAAACACGGTTTGTGCTAGCTACTTGAAACATGACACAATAAAGTAGTTCTACGTTCTATCCCTAAGGTTTGTTTCCTCATGATGTAGCCTTAAGCAGAGACTGGCGAATAACACATTAAATGAAAGGCGTTGTTAGGCTGCCAAAATACTACAGTCTCCTGAAATCTCATCATATATTTTTTCTTCCGACCTTCATGATACTTTCAAGTAATGAGCAGTGCACCAATCAAACTTGGATGCCCAAGTTTCGTTCTCCTAGGTTGAAGCATTCGTTTGCAGAAACAGTTTGAATTTTTAGGTTTCACTCTGTTTTCTCCTATATTAACAAATGTAGTTCAAACTCTAAATCATACACGGTTTGGGCTAGCTACTTGAAGCTTGACAGAATAAAGTAGTTCTACATTCTATCCCTAAGGTTTGTTTCCTCTTGATGTAGCCTTCAGCACAGACTGGCGAATAACACTTACAATGAAAGGCGTTGTTAGGCTGCCAAAAAACTAGAGTCTCCTGAAATCTCAACACATATTTTTTTCCGACCTTAATGATACTTTCAAGTAATGAGCAGTACACCAATCAAACTTGGATGCCCAAGTTTCGTTCTCCTAGGTTGATGCATTCGTTTGCAGTAACAGTTTGAATTTCTAGGTTTCACTATGTTTTCTCCTATATTGACAGATGCAGCTAGAACTCTAAATCAAACACGGTTTGTGCTAGCTTCCTGAAACTTGACACAATAAAGTAGTGCTACGTTCTATCTCTAAGGTTTGTTTCCTCTTGATGTAGCCTTAAGCAGATACTGGCGAATAACACATTCAATGATGGCGTTGTTAGGCTGCCAAAAAACTACAGTCTTCTGAAATCTCATCATATATTTTTTCTTCCGACCTTCATGATACTTTCAAGTAATGAGCAGTGCACCAATCAAACTTGGATGCCCAAGTTTCGTTCTCCTAGGTTGAAGCATTCGTTTGCAGAAACAGTTTGAATTTTTAGGTTTCACACTGTTTTGTCCTATATTGACAGATGCAGTTCGAACTCTAAATCAAACACGGTTTGTGCTAGCTTTTTGAAACTTGACAAAATACTGTAGTTCTACTTTCTATCTCTAAGGTTTGTTTCCTCTTGATGTAGCCTAATGCAGGGACTGGCGAATAACACTTTTATTGAAAGGGGTTGCCAAACTTCCAAAAACTAGAGTCTTCTAAAATCTCAACATATATTTTTTCATCGAATCTTCATGATACTTTCAAGTAATGATCAGTACACCAATCCCACTTGGAAGCTCAAGTTTCATTCTCCTACGTTGAAGCATTCGTTTGCAGTAACAGTTTGAATTTTTAGGTTTCACTCTGTTTTCTCCTATATTGACAAATGTAGTTCAAACTCTAAATCATACACGGTTTGGGCTAGCTTCTTGAAACTTGACAAAATACTGTAGTTCTACGTTCTATCTCTAAGGTTTGTTTCCTCTTGATGTAGCCTAATGCAGGGACTGGCGAATAACACTTTTTTTGAAAGGGGTTGCCAAACTTCCAAAAACTAGAGTCTTCTGAAATCTCAACATATATTTTTTCATCCAATCTTCGTGATACTTTTAAGTAATGATCAGTACATTGTAAGTAATGAGCAGTAACAGTTTGAATTTTTAGGTTTCACTCTGTTTTCTCCTATATTGACAAATTTAGTTCAAACTCTAAATCATACACGGTTTGGGCTAGCTTCTTGAAACTTGACACCAGAAAGTAGTTCTACATTCTATCCCTAAGGTTTGTTTCCTCTTGATGTATCCTTCACCACAGACTGGCGAATAACACTTACAATGAAAGGCGTTGTTAGGCTGCCAAAAAACTAGAGTATCCTGAAATCTCAACACATATTTTTTTTCTGACCTTAATGATACTTTCAAGTAATGAGCAGTACACCAATCAAACTTGGATGCCCAAGTTTCGTTCTTTTAGGTTGATGCATTCGTTTGCAGTAACAGTTTGAATTTCTAGGTTTCACTCTGTTTTCTCCTATATTGACAGATGCAGCTAGAACTCTACATCAAACACGGTTTGTGCTAGCTTCTTGAAACTTGACACAATAAAGTAGTTCTACGTTCTATCTCTAAGGTTTGTTTCCTCTTGATGTAGCCTAACGCAGGGACTGGCGAATAACACTTACAATGAGAGGCGTTGTTAGGCTGCCAAAAAACTAGAGTCTCCTGAAATCTCAACACATGTTTTTTTCCGACCTTAATGATACTTTCAAGTAATGAGCAGTACACCAATCAAACTTGGATGCCCAAGTTTCGTTCTCCTAGGTTGATGCATTCGTTTGCAGTAACAGTTTGAATTTCTAGGTTTCACTCTGTTTTCTCCTATATTGACAGATGCAGTTAGAACTCTAAATCAAGCATGGTTTGTGCTAGCTTCTTGAAATTTGACACAATAAAGTAGTTCTACGTTCTATCTCTAAGGTTTGTTTCCTCTTGATGTAGCCTAAAGCAGGGACAGGCGAATAACATTTATATTGAAAGGGGTTGGCAAACTTTCAAAAAACTAGAGTCTCCTGAAATCTCAACATATATTTTTTCATCCAATCTTCATGATACATTCAAGTAATGATCAGTACACCATTCCCACTTGGATGCCCAAGTTTTGTTCTTCTAGGTTGAAGCATTCGTTTGCAGGAACAGTTTGAATTTTTAGGTTTCACTCTGGTTTCTCCTATATTGACAGATGCAGTTAGAACTTTAAATCAAACACGGTTTGTGCTAGCTACTTGAAACATGACACAATAAAGTAGTTCTACGTTCTATCCCTAAGGTTTGTTTCCTCTTGATGTAGCCTTAAGCAGAGACTGACGAATAACACATTCAATGAAAGGCGTTGTTAGGCTGCCAAAAAACTACAGTCTCCTGAAATCTCATCATATATTTTTTCTTCCGACCTTCATGATACTTTCAAGTATTGAGCAGTGCACCAATCAAACTTGGATGCCCAAGTTTCGTTCTCCTAGGTTGAAGCATTCGTTTGCAGAAACAGTTTGAATTTTTAGGTTTCACACTGTTTTGTCCTATATTGACAGATGCAGTTCGAACTCTAAATCAAACACGGTTTGTGCTAGCTTCTTGAAACTTGACAAAATACTGTAGTTCTACGTTCTATCTCTAAGGTTTGTTTCCTCTTGATGTAGCCTAATGCAGGGACTGGCGAATAACACTTTTTTTGAAAGGGGTTGCCAAACTTCCAAAAACTAGAGTCTTCTGAAATCTCAACATATATTTTTTCATCGAATCTTCATGATACTTTCAAGTAATGATCAGTACACCAATCCCACTTGGATGCTCAAGTTTCATTCTCCTACGTTGAAGCATTCGTTTGCAGTAACAGTTTGAATTTTTAGGTTTCACTCTGTTTTCTAATATATTGACAAATGTAGTTCAAACTCTAAATCATACACGGTTTGGGCTAGCTTCTTGAAACGTGACAGAATAAAGTAGTTCTACATTCTATCCCTAAGGTTTGTTTCCTCTTGATGTAGCCTTCAGCACAGACTGGCGAATAACGCTTACAATGAAAGGCGTTGTTAGGCTGCCAAAAAACAAGAGTCTCCTGAAATCTCAACACATATTTTTTTCCGACCTTAATGATACTTTCAAGTAATGAGCAGTACACCAATCAAACTTGGATGCCCAAGTTTCATTTACCTAGGTTGATGCATTCGTTTGCAGTAACAGTTTGAATTTCTAGGTTTCACTCTGTTTTCTCCTATATTGACAGATGCAGCTAGAACTCTAAATCAAACACGGTTTGTGCTAGCTTCTTGAAACTTGACACAATAAAGTAGTGCTACGTTCTATCTCTAAGGTTTGTTTCCTCTTGATGTAGCCTAAAGCAGGGACTGGCGAATAACACTTACAATGAGAGGCGTTGTTAGGCTGACAAAAAACTAGAGTCTCCTGAAATCTCAAAACATATTTTTTTCCGACCTTAATGATACTTTCAAGTAATGAGCAGTACACCAATCAAACTTGGATGCCCAAGTTTCGTTCTCCTAGGTTGATGCACTCGTTTGCAGTAACAGTTTGAATTTCTTGGTTTCACTCTGTTTTCTCCTATATTGACAGATGCAGCTAGAACTCTAAATCAAACACGGTTTGTGCTAGCTACTTGAAACATGACACAATAAAGTAGTTCTACGTTCTATATCTAAGGTTTGTTTCCTCTTGATGTAGCCTAAAGCAGGGACTGGCGAATAACACTTATATTGAAAGGGGTTGCCAAACTTTCAAAAAACTAGAGTCTCCTGAAATCTCAACATATATTTTTTCATCCAATCTTCATGATAATTCAAGTAATGATCAGTACACCATTCCCACTTGGATGAACAAGTTTTGTTCTTCTAGGTTGAAGCATTCGTTTGCAGGAACAGTTTGAATTTTTAGGTTTCACTCTGGTTTCTCCTATATTGACAGATGCAGTTAGAACTTTGAATCAAACACGGTTTGTGCTAGCTACTTGAAACATGACACAATAAAGTAGTTCAACGTTCTATCCCTAAGGTTTGTTTCCTCTTGATGTAGCAATAAGCAGAGACTGGCGAATAACACATTCAATGAAAGGCGTTGTTAGGCTGCCAAAAAACTACAGTCTCCTGAAATCTCAACTCATATTTTTTTTCCGACCTTTCTGATACTTTCAAGTAATGAGCAGTACACCAATCAAACTTGGATGCCCAAGTTTCGTTCTCCTAGGTTGATGCATTCGTTTGCAGTAACAGTTTGAATTTCTAGGTTTCACTCTGTTTTCTCCTATATTGACAGATGCAGCTAGAACTCTAAATCAAACACGGTTTGTGCTAGCTTCTTGAAACTTGACACAATAAAGTAGTTCTACGTTCTATCTCTAAGCTTTGTTTCCTCTTGTTGTAGCCTAAAGCAGGGACTGGCGAATAACACTTATATTGAAAGGGGTTGCCAAACTTTCAAAAAACTAGAGTCTCCTGAAATCTCAACATATATTTTTTCATCCAAACTTCATGATACATTCAAGTAATGATCAGTACACCATTCCCGCTTGGATGCCCATGTTTTGTTTTTCTAGGTTGAAGCATTCGTTTGCAGGAACAGTTTGAATTTTTAGGTTTCACTCTGGTTTCTCCTATATTGACAGATGCAGTTAGAACTTTAAATCAAACACGGTTTGTGCTAGCTACTTGAAGCATGACACAATAAAGTAGTTCTACGTTCTATCCCTAAGGTTTGTTTCCTCTTGATGTAGCCTTAAGCAGAGACTGGCGAATAACACATTCAATGAAAGGCGTTGTTAGGCTGCCAAAAAACTACAGTCTCCTGAAATCTCATCATATATTTTTTCTTCCGACCTTCATGATACTTTCAAGTAATGAGCAGTGCACCAATCAAACTTGGATGCCCAAGTTTCGTTCTCCTAGGTTGAAGCATTCGTTTGCAGAAACAGTTTGAATTTTTAGGTTTCACACTGTTTTGTCCTATATTGACAGATGCGGTTCGAACTCTAAATCAAACAGGGTTTGTGCTAGCTTCTTGAAACTTGACAAAATACTGTAGTTCTACGTTCTATCTCTAAGGTTTGTTTCCTCTTGATGTAGCCTAATGCAGGGACTGGCGAATAACACTTTTATTGAAAGGGGTTGCCAAACTTCCAAAAACTAGAGTCTTCTGAAATCTCAACATATATTTTTTCATCGAATCTTCATGATACTTTCAAGTAATGATCAGTACACCAATCCCACTTGGATGCTCAAGTTTCATTCTCCTACGTTGAAGCATTCGTTTGCAGTAACAGTTTGAATTTTTAGGTTTCACTCTGTTTTCTCCTATATTGACAAATGTAGTTCAAACTCTAAATCATACATGGTTTGGGCTAGCTTCTTGAAGCTTGACAGAATAAAGTAGTTCTACATTCTATCCCTAAGGTTTGTTTCCTCTTGATGTAGCCTTCAGCACAGACTGGCGAATAACACTTACAATGAAAGGCGTTGTTAGGCTGCCAAAAAACTAGAGTCTCCTGAAATCTCAACACATATTTTTTTCCGACCTTAATGATACTTTCAAGTAATGAGCAGTACACCAATCAAACTTGGATGCCCAAGTTTCGTTCTCCTAGGTTGATGCATTCGTTTGCAGTAACAGTTTGAATTTCTAGGTTTCACTCTGTTTTCTCCTATATTGACAGATGCAGCTAGAACTCTAAATCAAACACGGTTTGTGCTAGCTTCTTGAAACTTGACACAATAAAGTAGTGCTACCTTCTATCTCTAAGGTTTGTTTCCTCTTGATGTAGCCTAAAGCAGGGACTGGCGAATAACACTTACAATGAGAGGCGTTGTTAGGCTGACAAAAAATTAGAGTCTCCTGAAATCTCAACACATATTTTTTTTCGACCTTAATGATAATTTCAAGTAATGAGCAGTACACCAATCAAACTTGGATGCCCAAGTTTCGTTCTCCTAGGTTGATGCATTCGTTTGCTGTAACAGTTTGAATTTCTAGGTTTCACTCTGTTTTCTCCTATATTGACAGATGCAGCTAGAACTCTAAATCAAACACGGTTTGTGCTAGCTACTTGAAACATGACACAACAAAGAAGTTCTACGTTCTATATCTAAGGTTTGTTTCCTCTTGATGTAGCCTAAAGCAGGGACTGGCGAATAACACTTATATTGAAAGGGGTTGCCAAACTTTCAAAAAACTAGAGTCTCCTGAAATCTCAACATATATTTTTTCATCCAATCTTCATGATACATTCAAGTAATGATCAGTACACCATTCCCACTTGGATGCCCAAGTTTTGTTCTTCTAGGTTGAAGCATTCGTTTGCAGGAACAGTTTGAATTTTAGGTTTCACTCTGGTTTCTCCTATATTGACAGATGCAGTTAGAACTTTAAATCAAACACGGTTTGTGCTAGCTACTTGAAACATGACACAATAAAGTAGTTCTCCGTTCTATCCCTAAGGTTTGTTTCCTCTTGATGTAGCCTTAAGCAGAGACTGGCGAATAACACATTCAATGAAAGGCGTTGTTAGGCTGCCAAAAAACTACAGTCTCCTGAAATCTCATCATATATTTTTTCTTCCGACCTTCATGATACTTTCAAGTAATGAGCAGTGCACCAATCAAACTTGGATGCCCAAGTTTCGTTCTCCTAGGTTGAAGCATTCGTTTGCAGAAAGAGTTTGAATTTTTAGGTTTCACACTGTTTTGTCCTATATTGACAGATGCAGTTCGAACTCTAAATCAAACACGGTTTGTGCTAGCTTCTTGAAACTTGACAAAATACTGTAGTTCTACGTTCTATCTCTAAGGTTTGTTTCCTCTTGATGTAGCCTAATGCAGGGACTGGCGAATAACACTTTTTTTGAAAGGGGTTGCCAAACTTCCAAAAACTAGATTCTTCTGAAATCTCAACATATATTTTTTCATCGAATCTTCATGATACTTTCAAGTAATGATCAGTACACCAATCCCACTTCGATGCTCAAGTTTCATTCTCCTACGTTGAAGCATTCGTTTGCAGTAACAGTTTGAATTTTTAGGTTTCACTCTGTTTTCTCCTATATTGACAAATTTAGTTCAAACTCTAAATCATACACGGTTTGGGCTAGCTTCTTGAAACTTGACACAATAAAGTAGTTCTACATTCTATCCCTAAGGTTTGTTTCCTCTTGATGTAGCCTTCAGCACAGTCTGGCGAATAACACTTACAATGAAAGGCGTTGTTAGGCTGCCAAAAAACTAGAGTATCCTGAAATCACAACACATATTTTTTTTCCGACCTTAATGATACTTTCAAGTAATGAGCAGTACACCAATCGAAATTGGATGCCCAAGTTTCGTTCTCCTAGGTTGATGCATTCGTTTGCAGTAACAGTTTGAATTTCTAGGTTTCACTCTGTTTTCTCCTATATTGACAGATGCAGCTAGAAATCTAAATCAAACAAGGTTTGTGCTAGCTTCTTGAAACTTGACACAATAAAGTAGTTCTACGTTCTATCTCTAAGGTTTGTTTCCTCTTGATGTAGCCTAAAGCAGGGACTGGCGAATAACACTTAAATGAGAGGCGTTGTTAGGCTGCCAAAAAACAAGAGTCTCCTGAAATCTCAACATATATTTTTTTCCGACCTTAATGATACTTTCAAGTAATGAGCAGTACACCAATCAAACTTGGATGCCCAAGTTTCGTTCTCCTAGGTTGATGCATTCGTTTGCAGTAACAGTTTGAATTTCTAGGTTTCACTCTGTTTTCTCCTATATTGACAGATGCAGCTAGAACTCTAAATCAAACACGGTTTGTGCTAGCTTCTTGAAACTTGACACAATAAAGTAGTGCTACGTTCTATCTCTAAGGTTTGTTTCCTCTTGATGTAGCCTAAAGCAGGGACTGGCGAATAACACTTACAATGAGAGGCGTTGTTAGGCTGACAAAAAACTAGAGTCTCCTGAAATCTCAACATATATTTTTTCATCCAATCTTCATGATACATTCAAGTAATGATCAGTACACCAGTCCCGCTTGGATGCCCAAGTTTTGTTCTTCTAGGTTGAAGCATTCGTTTGCAGAAACAGTTTGAATTTTTAGGTTCACACTGTTTTGTCCTATATTGACAGATGCAGTTCGAACTCTAAATCAAACACGGTTTGTGCTAGCTTCTTGAAACTTGACAAAATACTGTACTTCTACGTTCTATCTCTAAGGTTTGTTTCCTCTTGATGTAGCCTAATGCAGGGACTGGAGAATAACACTTTTATTGAAAGGGGTTGCCAAACTTCCAAAAACTAGAGTCTTCTGAAATCTCAACATATATTTTTTCATCCAATCTTCATGATACTTTCAAGTAATGATCAGTACACCAATCCCACTTGGATGCTCAAGTTTCATTCTTCTACGTTGAAGCATTCGTTTGCAGTAACTGTTTGAATTTTTAGGTTTCACTCTGTTTTCTCCTATATTGACAAATTTAGTTCAAACTCTAAATCATACACGGTTTGGGCTAGCTTCTTGAAAATTGACACAATAAAGTAGTTCTACATTCTATCCCTAAGGTTTGTTTCCTCTTGATGTAGCCTAAAGCAGGGACTGGCGAATAACACTTACAATGAGAGGCGTTGTTAGGCTGACAAAAAACTAGAGTCTCCTGAAATCTCAACACATATTTTTTTCCGACCTTAATGATACTGTCAAGTAATGAGCAGTACACCAATCAAACTTGGATGCCCAAGTTTAGTTCTCCTAGGTTGATGCATTCGTTTGCAGTAACAGTTTGAATTTCTAGGTTTCACTCTGTTTTCTAATATATTGACAGATGCAGTTAGAACTCTAAATCAAACACGGTTTGTGCTAGCTTCTTGAAACTTGACACAATAAAGTAGTTCTACGTTCTATCTCTAAGGTTTGTTTCCTCTTGATGTAGCCTAAAGCAGGGACTGGCGAATAACACTTATATTGATAGGGGTTGAAAACTTTCAAAAAAATAGAGTGTCCTGAAATCTCAACATATATTTTTACATCCAATCTTCATGATACATTCAAGTAATGATCAGTACACCATTCCCACTTGGATGCCCAAGTTTTGTTCTTCTAGGTTGAAGCATTCGTTTGCAGGAACAGTTTGAATTTTTAGGTTTCACTCTGGTTTTCCTTTATTGACAGATGCAGCTAGAACTCTAAATCAAACACGGTTTGTGCTAGCTTCTCGGAACTTGACACAATAAAGTAGTTCTACGTTCTATCTCGAATGTTTGTTTCCTCTTGATGTAGCCTAAACAGGGACTGGCGAATAACACTTACAATGAAAGGCGTTGTTAGGCTGCCAAAAAACTAGTCTCCTGAAATCTCAACACATATTTTTTTCCGACCTTAATGATACTTTCAAGTAATGAGCAGTACACCAATCAAACTTGGATGCCCAAGTTTCTTTCTCCTAGGTTGATGCATTCGTTTGCAGTAACAGTTTGAATTTCTAGGTTTCACTCTGTTTTCTCCTATATTGACAGATGCAGCTAGAACTCTAAATCAAACACGGTTTGTGCTAGTTTCTTGAAGCTTGACACAATAAAGTAGTTCTACGTTCTATCTCTAAGGTTTGTTTCTCTTGATGTAGCCTAAAGCAGGGACTGGCGAATAACACTTATATTGAAAGGGGTTGCCAAACTTTCAAAAAACTAGAGTCTCCTGAAATCTCAACATATATTTTTTCATCCAATCTTCATGATACTTTCAAGTAATGATCAGTACACCATTCGCACTTGGATGCCCAAGTCTTGTTCTTCTAGGTTGAAGCATTCGTTTGCAGGAACAGTTTGAATTTTTAGGTTTCACTCTGTTTTCTCCTATATTGACAAATGTAGTTCAAACTCTAAACCATACACGGTTTGGGCTAGCTTCTTGAAACTTGACACAATAAAGTACTTCTACATTCTATCCCTAAGGTTTGTTTCCTCTTGATGTATTCTTCAGCACAGACTGGCGAATAACACTTACAATGAAAGGCGTTGTTAGGCTGCCAAAAAACTAGAGTCTCCTGAAATCTCAACACATATTTTTTTCCGACCTTAATGATACTTTCAAGTAATGAGCAGTACACCAATCAAACATGGATGCCCAAGTTTCGTTCTCCTAGATTGATGCATTCGTTTGCAGTAACAGTTTGAATTTCTAGGTTTCACTCTTTTTTCTCCTATATTGACAGATGCAGTTAGAACTCTAAATCAAACACGGTTTGTGCTAGCTTCTTGAAACTTGACACAATAAAGTAGTTCTACGTTCTCTCTCTAAGGTTTGTTTCCTCTTGATGTAGCCTAAAGCAGGGACTGGCGAATGACACTTATATTGAAAGGGGTTGCCAACTTTCAAAAAACTAGAGTCTCTAGAAATCTCAACATATATTTTTTCATCCAATCTCCATGATACATTCAAGTAATGATCAGTACACCATTCCCACTTGGATGAGCAAGTTTTGTTCTTCTAGGTTGAAGCATTCGTTTGCAGGAACAGTTTGAATTTTTAGGTTTCACTCTGGTTTCTTTTATATTGACAGATGCAGTTAGAACTTTAAATCAAACACGGTTTGTGCTAGCTACTTGAAGCATGACACAATAAAATAGTTCTACGTTCTATCCCTAAGGTTTGTTTCCTCTTGATGTAGCCTTAAGCAGAGACTGGCGAATAACACATTCAATGAAAGGCGTTGTTAGGCTCAAAAAACTACAGTCTCCTGAAATCTCATCATATATTTTTTCTTCCGACCTTCATGATACTTTCAAGTAATGAGCAGTGCACCAATCAAACTTGGATGCCCAAGTTTCGTTCTAATAGGTTGAAGCATTCGTTTGCAGAAACAGTATGAATTTTTAGGTTTCACACTGTTTTGTCCTATATTGACAGATGCAGTTCGAACTCTAAATCAAACACGGTTTGTGCTAGCTTCTTGAAACTTGACAAAATACTGTAGTTCTACGTTCTATCTCTAAGGTTTGTTTCCTCTTGATGTAGCCTAATGCAGGGACTGGCGAATAACACTTTTATTGAAAGGGGTTGCCAAACTTCCAAAAACTAGAGTCTTCTGAAATCTCAACATATATTTTTTCATCCAATCTTCAAGATACTTTCAAGTAATGATCAGTACACCAATCCCACTTGGATGCTCAAGTTTCATTCTCCTACGTTGAAGCATTCGTTTGCAGTAACAGTTTGAATTTTTAGGTTTCACTCTGTTTTCTCCTATATTGACAAATGTAGTTCAAACTCTAAATCATACACGGTTTGGGCTAGCTTCTTGAAACTTGACACAATAAAGTAGTTCTATATTCTATCCCTAAGGTTTGTTTCCTCTTGATGTAGCCTTCAGCACAGACTGGCGAATAACACTTAAAATGACAGGCGTTGTTAGGCTGCCAAAAAACTAGAGTCTCCTGAAATCTCAACACATATTTTTTTTCCGACCTTAATGATACTTTCAAGTAATGAGCAGTACACCAATCAAACTTGGATGCCCAAGTTTCGTTCTCCTAGGTTGATCCATTCGTTTGCAGTAACAGTTTGAATTTCTAGGTTTCACTCTGTTTTCTCCTTTATTGACAGATGCAGCTAGAACTCTAAATCAAACACGGTTTGTGCTAGCTTCTCGAAACTTGACACAATAAAGTAGTTCTACGTTCTATCTCTAAGGTTTGTTTCCTCTTCATGTAGCCTAAAGCAGGGACTGGCGAATAACCCTTACAATGAAAGGCGTTGTTAGGCTGCCAAAAACTAGAGTCTCCTGAAATCTCAACACATATTTTTTTCCGACCTTATGATTCTTTCAAGTAATGAGCAGTACACCAATCAATCTTGGATGCCCAAGTTTCGTTCTCCTAGGTTGATGCATTCGTTTGCAGTAACAGTTTGAATTTCCAGGTTTCACTCTGTTTTCTCCTATATTGACAGATGCAGCTAGAACTCTAAATCAAACACGGTTTGTGCTAGCTTCTTGAAACTTGACACAATAAAGTAGTGCTACGTTCTATCTCTAAGGTTTGTTTCCTCTTGATGTATCCTTCAGCACAGACTGGCGAATAACACTTACAATGAGAGGCGTTGTTAGGCTGCCAAAAAATTAGAGTCTCCTGAAATCTCAACACATATTTTTTTGCGACCTTAATGATACTTTCAAGTAATGAGCAGTACACCAATCAAACTTGGATGCCCAAGTTTCGTTCTCCTAGGTTGATGCATTCGTTTGCAGCAACAGTTTGAATTTCTAGGTTTCACTCTGTTTTCTCCTATATTGACAGATGCAGTTAGAACTCTAAATCAAACACGGTTTGTGCTAGCTTATTGAAACTTGACACAATAAAGTAGTGCTACGTTCTATCTCTAAGGTTTGTTTCCTCTTGATGTATCCTTCAGCACAGACTGGCGAATAACACTTACAATGAGAGGCGTTTTTAGGCTCCCAAAAAACTAGAGTCTCCTGAAATCTCAACACATATTTTTTTCCGACCTTAATGATACTTTCAAGTAATGAGCAGTACACCAATCAAACTTGGATGCCCAAGTTTCGTTCTCCTAGGTTGATGCATTCATTTGCAGTAACAGTTTGAATTTCTAGGTTTCACTCTGTTTTCTCCTATATTGAAAGATGCAGTTAGAACTCTAAATCAAACACGGTTTGTGCTAGCTTCTTGAAACTTGACACAATAAAGTAGTTCTACGTTCTATCTCTAAGGTTTGTTTCCTCTTGATGTAGCCTAAAGCAGGGACTGGCGAATAACACTCATATTGAAAGGGGTTGCCAAACTTTCAAAAAACTAGAGTCTCCTGAAATCTCAACATATATTTTTTCATCCAATCTTCATGATACATTCAAGTAATGATCAGTACACCATTCCCACTTGGATGCCCAAGTTTTATTCTTCTAGGTTGAAGCATTCGTTTGCAGGAACAGTTTGAATTTTTAGGTTTCACTCTGGTTTCTCCTATATTGACAGATGCAGTTAGAACTTTAAATCAAACACGGTTTGTGCTAGCTACTTGAAACATGACACAATAAAGTAGTTCTACGTTCTATCCCTAAGGTTTGTTTCCTCTTGATGTAGCCTTAAGCAGAGACTGGCGAATAACACATTCAATGAAAGGCGTTGTTAGGCTGCCAAAAAACTACAGTCTCCTGAAATCTCATCATATATTTTTTCTTCTGACCTTCATGATACTTTCAAGTAATGAGCAGTGCACCAATCAAACTTGGATGCCCAAGTTTCGTTCTCCTAGGTTGAAGCATTCGTTTGCAGAAACAGTTTGAATTTTTAGGTTTCACACTGTTTTGTCCTATATTTACAGATGCAGTTCGAACTCTAAATCAAACACGGTTTGTGCTAGCTTCTTGAAACTTGACAAAATACTGTAGTTCTACGTTCTATATCTAAGGTTTGTTTCCTCTTGATGTAGCCTAATGCAGGGACTGGCGAATAACACTATTATTGAAAGGGGTTGCCAAACTTCCAAAAACTAGAGTCTTCTAAAATCTCAACATATATTTTTTCATCGAATCATCATGATACTTTCAAGTAATGATCAGTACACCAATCCCACTTGGATGCTCAAGTTTCATTCTCCTAAGTTGAAGCATTCATTTGCAGTAACAGTTTGAATTTTTAGGTTTCACTCTGTTTTCTCCTATATTGACAAATGTAGTTCAAACTCTAAATCATACACGGTTTGGGCTAGCTTCTTGAAACTTGACACAATAAAGTAGTTCTACATTCTATCCCTAATGTTTGTTTCCTCTTGATGTATCCTTCAGCACAGACTGGCGAATAACACTTACAATGAAAGGCGTTGTTAGGCTGACAAAAAACTAGAGTCTCCTGAAATCTCAACACATATTTTTTTCCGACCTTAATGATACTTTCAAGTAATGAGCAGTACACCAATCAAACTTGGATGCCCAAGTTTCGTTCTCCTAGGTTGATGCATTCGTTTGCAGTAACAGTTTGAATTTCTAGGTTTCACTCTGTTTTCTCCTATATTGACAGATGCAGTTAGAACTCTAAATCAAACACGGTTTGTGCTAGCTTCTTGAAACTTGACACAATAAAGTAGTTCTACGTTCTATCTCTAAGGTTTGTTTCCTCTTGATGTAGCCTAAAGCAGGGACTGGCGAATAACACTCATATTGAAAGGGGTTGCCAAACTTTCAAAAAACTAGAGTCTCCTGAAATCTCAACATATATTTTTTCATCCAATCTTCATGATACATTCAAGTAATGATCAGTACACCATTCCCACTTGGATGCCCAAGTTTTGTTCTTCTCTTTTGAAGCATTCGTTTGCAGGAACAGTTTGAATTTTTAGGTTTCACTCTGGTTTCTTCTATATTGACAGATGCAGTTAGAACTTTAAATCAAACACGGTTTGTGCTAGCTACTTGAAACATGACACAATAAAGTAGTTCTACGTTCTATCCCTAAGGTTTGTTTCCTCTTGATGTAGCCTTAAGCAGAGACTGGCGAATAACACATTCAATGAAAGGCGTTGTTAGGCTGCCAAAAAACTACAGTCTCCTGAAATCTCATCATATATTTTTTCTTCCGACCTTCATGATACTTTCAAGTAATGAGCAGTGCACCAATCAAACTTGGATGCCCAAGTTTCGTTCTCCTAGGTTGAAGCATTCGTTTGCAGAAAAGTTTGAATTTTTAGGTTTCACACTGTTTTGTCCTATATTGACAGATGCAGTTCGAACTCTAAATCAAACACGGTTTGTGCTAGCTTTTTGAAACTTGACAAAATACTGTAGTTCTACGTTCTATCTCTAAGGTTTGTTTCCTCTTGATGTAGCCTAATGCAGGGACTGGCGAATAACACTTTTATTGAAAGGGGTTGCCAAACTCCAAAAACTAGAGTCTTCTAAAATCTCAACATATATTTTTTCATCGAATCTTCATGATACTTTCAAGTAATGATCAGTACACCAATCCCACTTGGAAGCTCAAGTTTCATTCTCCTACGTTGAAGCATTCGTTTGCAGTAACAGTTTGAATTTTTAGGTTTCACTCTGTTTTCTCCTATATTGACAAATGTAGTTCAAACTCTAAATCATACACGGTTTGGCCTAGCTTCTTGAAACTTGACAGAATAAAGTAGTTCTACATTCTATCCCTAAGGTTTGTTTCCTCTTGATGTAGCCTTCAGCACAGACTGGAAAATAACACTTACAATGAAAGGCGTTGTTAGGCTGCCAAAAAACTAGAGTATCCTGAAATCTCAACACATATTTTTTTTCCGAATTTAATGATACTTTCAAGTAATGAGCAGTACACCAATCAAACTTGGATGCCCAAGTTTCGTTCTCCTAGGTTGATGCATTCGTTTGCAGTAACAGTTTGAATTTCTAGGTTTCACTCTGTTTTCTCCTTTATTGACAGATGCAGCTAGAACTCTAAATCAAACACGGTTTGTGCTAGCCTCTCGAAACTTGACACAATAAAGTAGTTCTACGTTCTATCTCGAAGGTTTGTTTCCTCTTGATGTAGCCTAAAGCAGGGACTGGCGAATAACACTTACAATGAAAGGCGTTGTTAGGCTGCCAAAAAACTAGTCTCCTGAAATCTCAACACATATTTTTTTCCGACCTTAATGATACTTTCAAGTAATGAGCAGTACACCAATCAAACTTGGATGCACAAGTTTCGTTCTCCTAGGTTGATGCATTCGTTTGCAGGAACAGTTTGAATTTCTAGGTTTCACTCTGTTTTCTCCTATATTGACAGATGCAGTTAGAACTCTAAATCAAACACGGTTTGTGCTAGCTTCTTGAAACTTGACACAATAAAGTAGTTCTACGTTCTATCTCTAAGGTTTGTTTCCTCTTGATGTAGCCTAAAGCAGGGACTGGCGAATAACACTCATATTGAAAGGGGTTGCCAAACTTTCAAAAAACTAGAGTCTCCTGAAATCTCAACATATATTTTTTCATCCAATCTTCATGATACATTCAAGTAATGATCAGTACACCATTCCCACTTGGATGCCCAAGTTTTGTTCTTCTAGGTTGAAGCATTCGTTTGCAGGAACAGTTTGAATTTTTAGGTTTCACTCTGGTTTCTCCTATATTGACAGATGCAGTTAGAACTTTAAATCAAACACGGTTTGTGCTAACTACTTGAAACATGACACAATAAAGTAGTTCTACGTTCTATCCCTAAGGTTTGTTTCCTCTTGATGTAGCCTTAAGCAGAGACTGGCGAATAACACATTCAATGAAAGGCGTTTTTAGGCTGCCAAAAAACTACAGTCTTCTGAAATCTCATCATATATTTTTTCTTCCGACCTTCATGATACTTTCAAGTAATGAGCAGTGCACCAATCAAACTTGGATGCCCAAGTTTCGTTCTCCTAGGTTGAAGCATTCGTTTGCAGAAACAGTTTGAATTTTTAGGTTTCACACTGTTTTGTCCTATATTGACAGATGCAGTTCGAACTCTAAATCAAACACGGTTTGTGCTACCTTCTTGAAACTTGACAAAATACTGTAGTTCTACGTTCTATCTCTAAGGTTTGTTTCCTCTTGATGTAGCCTAATGCAGGGACTGGCGAATAACACTATTATTGAAAGGGGTTGCCAAACTTCCAAAAACTAGAGTCTTCTAAAATCTCAACATATATTTTTTCCTCGAATCTTCATGATACTTTCAAGTAATGATCAGTACACCAATCCCACTTGGATGCTCAAGTTTCATTCTCCTACGTTGAAGCATTCGTTTGCAGTAACATTTTGAATTTTTAGGTTTCACTCTTTTTTCTCCTATATTGACAAATGTAGTTCAAACTCTATATCATACACGTTTGGGCTAGCTTCTTGAAACTTGACAGAATAAAGTAGTTCTACATTCTATCCTTAAGAATTGTTTCCTCTTGATGTAGCCTTCAGCACAGACTGGCGAATAACACTTACAATGAAAGGCGTTGTTAGGCTGCCAAAAAACTAGAGTATCCTGAAATCTCAACACATATTTTTTTTCCGACCTTAATGATACATTCAAGTAATGAGCAGTACACCAATCAAACTTGGATGCCCAAGTTTCGTTCTCCTAGGTTGATGCATTCGTTTGCAGTAACAGTTTGAATTTCTAGGTTTCACTCTGTTTTCTCCTTTATTGACAGATGCAGCTAGAACTCTAAATCAAACACGGTTTGTGCTAGCTTCTCGGAACTTGACACAATAAAGTAGTTCTACGTTCTATCTCGAAGGTTTGTTTCCTCTTGATGTAGCCTAAAGCAGGGACTGGCGAATAACACTTACAATGAAAGGCGTTGTTAGGCTGCCAAAAAACTAGTCTCCTGAAATCTCAACACATATTTTTTTCCGACCTTAATGATACTTTCAAGTAATGAGCAGTACACCAATCAAACTTGGATGCCCAAGTTTCGTTCTCCTAGGTTGATGCATTCGTTTGCAGGAACAGTTTGAATTTCTAGGTTTCACTCTGTTTTCTCCTATATTGACAGATGCAGTTAGAACTCTAAATCAAACACGGTTTGTGCTAGCTTCTTGAAACTTGACACAATAAAGTAGTTCTACGTTCTATCTCTAAGGTTTGTTTCCTCTTGATGTAGCCTAAAGCAGGGACTGGCGAATAACACTTATATTGAAAGGGGTTGCCAAACTTTCAAAAAACTAGAGTCTCCTGAAATCTCAACATATATTTTTTCATCCAATCTTCATGATACATTCAAGTAATGATCAGTACACCATTCCCACTTGGATTCCCAAGTTTTGTTCTTCTAGGTTGAAGCATTCGTTTGCAGGAACAGTTTGAATTTTTAGGTTTCACTCTGGTTTCTCCTATATTGACAGATGCAGTTAGAACTTTAAATCAAACACGGTTTGTGCTAGCTACTTGAAACATGACACAATAAAGTAGTTCTATATTCTATCCCTAAGGATTTTTTCCTCTTGATGTAGCCTTAAGCAGATACTGGCGAATAACACATTCAATGAAAGGCGTTGTTAGGCTGCCAAAAAACTACAGTCTCCTGAAATCTCATCATATATTTTTTCTTCCGACCTTCATGATACTTTAAAGTAATGAGCAGTGCACCAATCAAACTTGGATGCCCAAGTTTCGTTCTCCTAGGTTGAAGCATTCGTTTGCAGAAACAGTTTGAATTTTTAGGTTTCACACTGTTTTGTCCTATATTGACAGATGCAGTTCGAACTCTAAATCAAACATGGTTTGTGCTAGTTTCTTGAAACTTGACAAAATACTGTAGTTCTACATTCTATCTCTAAGGTTTGTTTCCTCTTGATGTATCCTAATGCAGGGACTGGCGAATAACACTTTTATTGAAAGGGGTTGCCAAACTTCCAAAAACTACAGTCTTCTGAAATCTCAACATATATTTTTTCATCGAATCATCATGATACTTTCAAGTAATGATCAGTACACCAATCCCACTTGGATGCTCAAGTTTCATTCTCCTACGTTGAAGCATTCGTTTGCAGTAACAGTTTGAATTTTTAGGTTTCACTCTGTTTTCTCCTATATTGACAAATGTAGTTCAAACTCTAAATCATACACGGTTTGGGCTAGTTTCTTGAAACTTGACACAATAAAGTAGTTCTACGTTCTATCTCTAAGGTTTGTTTCCTCTTGATGTAGCCTTCAGGACAGACTGGCGAATAACACTTACAATGAAAGGCGTTGTTAGGCTGCCAAAAAACTAAAGTATCCTGAAATCTCAACACATATTTTTTTTCCGACCTTAATGATACTTTCAAGTAATGAGCAGTACACCAATCAAACTTGGATGCCCAAGTTTCGTTCTCCTAGGTTGATGCATTCGTTTGCAGTAACAGTTTGAATTTCTAGGTTTCACTCTGTTTTCTCCTATATTGACAGATGCAGCTAGAACTCTAAATCAAACACGGTTTGTGCTAGCTTCTTGAAACTTGACACAATAAAGTAGTTCTACGTTCTATCTCTAAGGTTTGTTTCCTCTTGATTTAGCCTAAAGCAAGGACTGGCGAATAACACTTACAATGAAAGGCGTTGTTAGGCTGCCAAAAAACAAGAGTCTCCTGAAATCTCAACACATATTTTTTTCCGACCTTAATGATACTTTCAAGTAATGAGCAGTACACCAATCAAACTTGGATGCCCAAGTTTCGTTCTCCTAGGTTGATGCATTCGTTTGCAGTAACAGTTTGAATTTCTAGGTTTCACTCTGTTTTCTCCTATATTGACAGATGCAGCTAGAACTCTAAATCAAACACGGTTTGTGCTAGCTTCTTGAAACTTGACACAATAAAGTAGTGCTACGTTCTATCTCTAAGGTTTGTTTCCTCTTGATGTAGCCTAAAGCAGGAACTGGCGAATAACACTTACAATGAGAGGCGTTGTTAGGCTGACAAAAAACTAGAGTCTCCTGAAATCTCAACACATATTTTTTTCCGACCTTAATGATACTTTCAAGTAATGAGCAGTACACCAATCAAACTTGGATGCCCAAGTTTCGTTCTCCTAGGTTGATGCATTCGTTTGCAGTAACAGTTTGAATTTCTAGGTTTCACTCTGTTTTCTCCTATATTGACAGATGCAGTTAGAACTCTAAATCAAACACGGTTTGTGCTAGCTTCTTGAAACTTGACACAATAAAGTAGTTCTACGTTCTATCTCTAAGGTTTGTTTCCTCTTGATGTAGCCTAAAGCAGGGACTGGCGAATAACACTCATATTGAAAGGGGTTGCCAAACTTTCAAAAAACTAGAGTCTCCTGAAATCTCAACATATATTTTTTCATCCAATCTTCATGATACATTCAAGTAATGATCAGTACACCATTCCCACTTGGATGCCCAAGTTTTGTTCTTCTATTTTGAAGCATTCATTAGCAGGAACAGTTTGAATTTTTAGGTTTCACTCTGGTTTCTCCTATATTGTCAGATGCAGTTAGAACTTTAAATCAAACACGGTTTGTGCTATCTACTTGAAACATGACACAATAAAGTAGTTCTACGTTCTATCCCTAAGGTTTGTTTCCTCTTGATGTAGCCTTAAGCAGAGACTGGCGAATAACACATTCAATGAAAGGCGTTGTTAGGCTGCCAAAAAACTACAGTCTCCTGAAATCTCATCATATATTTTTTCTTCCGACCTTCATGATACTTTCAAGTAATGAGCAGTGCACCAATCAAACTTGGATGCCCAAGTTTCGTTCTCCTAGGTTGAAGCATTCGTTTGCAGAAACAGTTTGAATTTTTAGGTTTCACACTGTTTTGTCCTATATTGACAGATGCAGTTCGAACTCTAAATCAAACACGGTTTTTGCTAGCTTCTTGAAACTTGACAAAATACTGTAGTTATACGTTCTATCTCTAAAATTTGTTTCCTCTTGATGTAGCCTAATGCAGGGACTGGCGAATAACACTATTATTGAAAGGGGTTGCCAAACTTCCCAAAACTAGAGTCTTCTAAAATCTCAACATATATTTTTTCATCGAATCTTCATGATACTTTCAAGTAATGATCAGAACACCAATCCCACTTGGATGCTCAAGTTTCATTCTCCTACGTTGAAGCATTCATTTGCAGTAACAGTTTGAATTTTTAGGTTTCACTCTCTTTTCTCCTATATTGACAAATGTAGTTCAAACTCTAAACCATACACGGTTTGGGCTAGCTTCTTGAAACTTGACAGAATAAAGTAGTTCTACATTCTATCCCTAAGATTTGTTTCCTCTTGATGTAGCCTTCAGCACAGACTGGCGAATAACACTTACAATGAAAGGCGTTGTTAGGCTGCCAAAAAACTAGAGTATCCTGAAATCTCAACACATATTTTTTTTCCGTCCTTAATGATACTTTCAAGTAATGAGCAGTACACCAATCAAACTTGGATGCCCAAGTTTCGTTCTCCTAGGTTGATGCATTCGTTTGCAGTAACAGTTTGAATTTCTAGGTTTCACTCTGTTTTCTCCTTTATTGACAGATGCAGCTAGAACTCTAAATCAAACACGGTTTGTGCTAGCTTCTCGGAACTTGACACAATAAAGTAGTTCTACGTTCTATCTCGAAGGTTTGTTTCCTCTTGATGTAGCCTAAAGCAGGGACTGGCGAATAACACTTACAATGAAAGGCGTTGTTAGGCTGCCAAAAAACTAGTCTCCTGAAATCTCAACACATATTTTTTTCCGACCTTAATGATACTTTCAAGTAATGAGCAGTACACCAATCAAACTTGGATGCCCAAGTTTCGTTCTCCTAGGTTGATGCATTCGTTTGCAGTAACAGTTTGAATTTCTAGGTTTCACTCTGTTTT
This sequence comes from Callospermophilus lateralis, assembly GCF_048772815.1. Classification (NCBI taxonomy): domain Eukaryota; kingdom Metazoa; phylum Chordata; class Mammalia; order Rodentia; family Sciuridae; genus Callospermophilus; species Callospermophilus lateralis. Next base: position 304,118 of record NW_027512417.1, on the reverse strand, counting down.
CTCCTATATTGACAGATGAAGTTAGAACTCTAAATCAAACACGGTTTGTGCAAGCTTCTTGAAACTTGACACAATAAAGTAGTTCTACGTTCTATCTCTAAGTTTTGTTTCCTCTTGATATAGCCTAAAGCAGGGACCGGCGAATAACACTTATATTGAAAGGGGTTGCCAAACATTCAAAAAACTAGAGTCTCCTGAAATCTCAACATATATTTTTTCATCCAATCTTCATGATACTTTCAAGTAATGATCAGTACACCATTCCCACTTGGATGCCCAAGTTTTGTTCTTCTAGGTTGAAGCATTCGTTTGCAGGAACAGTTTGAATTTTTAGGTTTCACTCTGTTTTCTCCTATATTGACAAATGTAGTTCAAACTCTAAATCATACACGGTTTGGGCTAGCTTCTTGAAACTTGACACAATAAAGTAGTTCTACATTCTATCCCTAAGGTTTGTTTCCTCTTGATGTATCCTTCAGCACAGACTGGCGAATAACACTTACAATGAAAGGCGTTGTTAGGCTGCCAAAAACTAGAGTCTCCTGAAATCTCAACACATATTTTTTTCCGACCTTAATGATACTTTCAAGTAATGAGCAGTACACCAATCAAACTTGGATGCCCAATTTTCGTTCTCCTAGGTTGATGCATTCGTTTGCAGTAACAGTTTGAATTTCTAGGTTTCACTCTGTTTTCTCCTATATTGACAGATGCAGCTAGAACTCTAAATCAAACACGGTTTGTGCTAGCTTCTTGAAACTTGACACAATAAAGTAGTGCTACGTTCTATCTCTAAGGTTTGTTTCCTCTTGATGTAGCCTAAAGCAGGGACTGGCGAATAACACTTATATTGAAAGGGGTTGCCAAACTTTCAAAAAACTAGAGTCTCCTGAAATCTCAACATATATTTTTTCATCCAATCTTCATGATACATTCAAGTAATGATCAGTACACCATTCCCACTTGGATGCCCAAGTTTTGTTCTTCTAGGTTGAAGCATTCGTTTGCAGGAACAGTTTGAATTTTTAGGTTTCACTCTGGTTTCTCCTATATTGACAGATGCAGTTAGAACTTTAAATCAAACACGGTTTGTGCTAGCTACTTGAAACATGACACAATAAAGTAGTTCTACGTTCTATCCCTAAGGTTTGTTTCCTCATGATGTAGCCTTAAGCAGAGACTGGCGAATAACACATTAAATGAAAGGCGTTGTTAGGCTGCCAAAATACTACAGTCTCCTGAAATCTCATCATATATTTTTTCTTCCGACCTTCATGATACTTTCAAGTAATGAGCAGTGCACCAATCAAACTGGATGCCCAAGTTTCGTTCTCCTAGGTTGAAGCATTCGTTTGCAGAAAAGTTTGAATTTTTAGGTTTCACACTGTTTTGTCCTATATTGACAGATGCAGTTCGAACTCTAAATCAAACACGGTTTGTGCTAGCTTTTTGAAACTTGACAAAATACTGTAGTTCTACGTTCTATCTCTAAGGTTTGTTTCCTCTTGATGTAGCCTAATGCAGGGACTGGCGAATAACACTTTTATTGAAAGGGGTTGCCAAACTTCCAAAAACTAGAGTCTTCTAAAATCTCAACATATATTTTTTCATCGAATCTTCATGATACTTTCAAGTAATGATCAGTACACCAATCCCACTTGGAAGCTCAAGTTTCATTCTCCTACATTGAAGCATTCGTTTGCAGTAACAGTTTGAATTTTTAGGTTTCACTCTGTTTTCTCCTATATTGACAAATGTAGTTCAAACTCTAAATCATACACGGTTTGGGCTAGCTTCTTGAAACTTGACAGAATAAAGTAGTTCTACATTCTATCCCTAAGGTTTGTTTCCTCTTGATGTAGCCTTCAGCACAGACTGGCGAATAACACTTACATTGAAAGGCGTTGTTAGGCTGCCAAAAAACTAGACTCTCCTGAAATCTCAACACATATTTTTTTTCCGACCTTAATGATACTTTCAAGTAATGAGCAGTACACCAATCAAACTTGGATGCCCAAGTTTCGTTTACCTAGGTTGATGCATTCGTTTGCAGTAACAGTTTGAATTTCTAGGTTTCACTCTGTTTTCTCCTATATTGACAGATGCAGCTAGAACTCTAAATCAAACACGGTTTGTGCTAGCTTCTTGAAACTTGACACAATAAAGTAGTGCTACGTTCTATCTCTAAGGTTTGTTTCCTCTTGATGTAGCCTAAAGCAAGGACTGGCGAATAACACTTACAATGAGAGGCGTTGTTAGGCTGACAAAAAACTAGAGTCTCCTGAAATCTCAACACATATTTTTTTCCGACCTTAATGATACTTTCAAGTAATGCGCAGTACACCAATCAAACTTGGATGCCCAAGTTTCGTTCTCCTAGGTTGATGCATTCGTTTGCAGTAACAGTTTGAATTTCTAGGTTTCACTTTGTTTTCTCCTATATTGACAGATGCAGCTAGAACTCTAAATCAAACACGGTTTGTGCTAGCTACTTGAAACATGACACAATAAAGTAGTTCTACGTTCTATATCTAAGGTTTGTTTCCTCTTGATGTAGCCTAAAGCAGGGACTGGCGAATAACACTTATATTGAAAGGGGTTGCCAAACTTTCAAAAAACTAGAGTCTCCTGAAATCTCAACATATATTTTTTCATCCAATCTTCAGGATACATTCAAGTAATGATCAGTACACCATTCCCACTTGGATGCCCAAGTTTTGTTCTTCTAGGTTGAAGCATTCGTTTGCAGGAACAGTTTGAATTTTTAGGTTTCACTCTGGTTTCTCCTATATTGACAGATGCAGTTAGAACTTTAAATCAAACACGGTTTGTGCTAGCTACTTGAAACATGACACAATAAAGTAGTTCTACGTTCTATCCCTAAGGTTTGTTTCCTCTTGATGTAGCCTTAAGCAGAGACTGTCGAATAACACATTCAATGAAAGGCGTTGTTAGGCTGCCAAAAAACTACAGTCTCCTGAAATCTCAACACATAATTTTTTTCCCACCTTAATGATACTTTCAAGTAATGAGCAGTACACCAATCAAACTTGGATGCCCAAGTTTCGTTCTCCTCGGTTGATGCATTCGTTTACAGTAACAGTTTGAATTTCTAGGTTTCACTCTCTTTTCTCCTATATTGACAGATGCAGCTAGAACTCTAAATCAAACACGGTTTGTGCTAGCTTCTTGAAGCTTGACACAATAAAGTAGTGCTACGTTCTATCTCTAAGGTTTGTTTCCTCTTGATGTAGCCTAAAGCAGGGACTGGCGAATAACACTTATATTGAAAGGGGTTGCCAAACTTTCAAAAAACTAGAGTCTCCTAAATCTCAACATATATTTTTTCATCCAATCTTCATGATACATTCAAGTAATGATCAGTACACCATTCCCACTTGGATGCCAAAGTTTTGTTCTTCTAGGTTGAAGCATTCGTTTGCAGGAACAGTTTGAATTTTTAGGTTTCACTCTGGTTTCTCCTATATTGACAGATGCAGTTAGAACTTTAAATCAAACACGGTTTGTGCTAGCTACTTGAAACATGACACAATAAAGTAGTTCTACGTTCTATCCCTAAGGTTTGTTTCCTCTTGATGTAGCCTTAAGCAGAGACTGGCGAATAACACATTCAATGAAAGGCGTTGTTAGGCTGCCAAAAAACTACAGTCTCCTGAAATCTCATCATATATTTTTTCTTCCGACCTTCATGATACTTTCAAGTAATGAGCAGTGCACCAATCAAACTTGGATGCCCAAGTTTCGTTCTCCTAGGTTGAAGCATTCGTTTGCAGAAACAGTTTGAATTTTTAGGTTTCACTCTGTTTTCTCCTATATTGACAAATGTAGTTCAAACTCTAAATCATACACGGTTTGGGCTAGCTTCTTGAAACTTGACACAATAAAGTAGTTCTACATTCTATCCCTAAGGTTTGTTTCCTCTTGATGTAGCCTTCAGCACAGACTGGCGAATAACACTTACAATGAAAGGCGTTGTTAGGCTGCCAAAAAACTAGAGTATCCTGAAATCTCAACAGATATTTTTTTTCCGACCTTAATGATACTTTCAAGTAATGAGCAGTACACCATCAAACTTGGATGCCCAAGTTTCGTTCTCC